>NW_019384660.1:479657-494806 GCF_000671375.1 Centruroides sculpturatus | reverse complement strand
GGTTGTGATTGCGTTGGGTTTGCGGTCGCTCTAATCGGTGAGTGGGTGCAGCCGGATGATATTCGTTTCGCCGGAAAGGTGGATTATTATAATTTCCACGATTATTTTGTCGTACTATAGGGTTTCTTGCATTATTAAAGGATGATCCTCGTGTTAACCTATCCATTCTGGCCTTAAGTTCCTCCATCGCGGTGGTTAATTGCTCCAAATTGTCTCTAGAGCGGAAATCCGGTGATCTCTCGCTTTCCCTAACAGTGCGCATGATCCCACGGGGATGTGCGGTAAGTTCCTCAATTGATTCCTCGCTAATCGCCGCTTCTAACGCATCATCAAATGTAACTGGCTCCCTGGACATGATACGTTGTCGGATTCGAATATCAACGCCGTTTAGGAATTGTACTTTTAATCGTTCGTCTAGTTCCTTTCGCTGAATTCTCTGAATCATTGCCGTTTCAGCGTCATCTGCTCCGGGTTCCGGCGTAATCTCAATCTCCATAGCTAACGCTTGAAGCCTAGCAGCGTACGTTTGTACGTCCTCATCTTTCCTTTGTACGCACGTATAAAATCTATTTAATCGGAACGAAAAGGGCTCTTTGTCGAATCGGGTTAACATTATTCGTTTAAATTCCTCAAAATCATCTACCTCCTTAATTCTACGATCCTTTCGTACAAACTCCCGAGCTATCCCGGTAAGTTTTAACTTGGCCACCGCCAACATTTGCGCTTTGGACCATGCCGCTACTTTCGTGACATCGGCCAATGAATCAAAAAAATCTGTTACTCGGAGACCTCCCGCTTCTCCGGAGAATACTGGCAATAAGGGAATTATTCCTCCCAGACCTCCCAAGGTGATTGGGCTTGGAGTAGGATTTGGATTTGGATTAGGATTAGGGTTTTCTGCCGCAGCCGCTGGTTGTGGATCGCCCTCCATCATGTCTCCTAGTCCTAAATCTATCTCTTATACCTCTTCTAGCAATTCTCCTAATCTACCAGTCCCTAATTCGACTATAATCGCTCCTTTACCTCGAATATCGCTTTTTCCTGCTTTACCGATATCTCGAGAAAGTCGAACCCCACTCCTGAAAAACCAATTTGTGGGTAGCCTGAGGTAGGACGAGGTCGTACCTCTTTTTGATAGGCAACAGTTGGGTGACAACTGCCCACTGGTCAGTGGATGGCTTAGAAAGTGCTTTTTCTATCCCGTACAGTCGGGATTCTTTTGTCAGGTCGAGTGGAGGAAGTGAGAGGGGTCGACGGTAAAGCGTTAACGATACCCGAAATAAAGACGACCTTTTAATAAACAAACAAACATTTATTCAGACAACCTAATCCTATCATACAATGACTAACTACTTGCGCGTTTTTCGAAGGGACCGCGCCGAGAGAGAGTGTACAATATCGGGTCATACCTCGGATGAACTTTCGGTCTATGTCTTGCTTGAAGGGTTACTCGGATCGAGGCTCCTGATCGGGTAGGTATGCGGTCGTTTCTCGGGAGCGTCCCAGGGTTCGTCGGCGTGGCGGTCGGGTGGCGTCCTGGATCTGGGTAAACGAAATCGAACCCCCCTTCCGTGCGGCACCTGGTCTTTTATACCTTCGGGTCTCGTGGCCGGGTTTCACCAATCGTAGATTTTTTTAAAAGATGTCCGGGTGATTCAGTTTCGGGTTCCGTTGGGAAAGGAAGTCACTCCGGGGCACGGAAGGATAGATTTCCTCCCAGGGAGAATTTCAACACAAAGAAAAACTGAGAGTTTCGATGTTAATAAGTGATTGTTTAATATTAAACATTTTATTTTTAATTAACTCGGTCTATTTCTCACATTACCGTTTGATATTCGTCTGTGAATGGTACAGATTCTTAGAGTTAACATTAGAAAATATTATGATATCTGAAAAATTTAAGAATATTTTCAATTGCTGTCTACTTAACCATTGAATTTGTGCCATTTTGTACCATCCAAGTATTGTGATAAACGTGCCAATGGTGGGCCAAAATAACAAAACTCTTTAATATAACAAACATTAAAATGAAAACCATATATAGTACAGTAGAGTCTCAAAAACTCGGCACTCGATAACCCGGAAGTCCGGATAACTTGGCCACACCAAAAAATCCTTAGTTAATTAATTTTCATTACAGACAGCTTTATGCCTCATAAAGTATTTTTCTGAGGTCTGTCTTATCAGGTAAATTACTGTACACAGTGTATTCCTTAATTTTCATTTTCATGTAGTAAAGGCTCTTTTACGACCTATGCCTTCATAAAGGTCGTACTTTTCCTTTGTTTAAGGGTATTTGGGCAGTTTATTCTCTGTTGTATTCTCAAGCAAACAATACATACAAGTACAGTACAGCATTTTCTGAGGAAACACGCATACTTATCCTTTTTTAACCTCATTCCCAATAACCCGGCATTTTCATAAACTCGGCCACCCTTTGGTCCGCATTAGGCCGAGTTTTTGAGACTCTACTGTATTTGATTTATATAACTACAAAGATTATCTTACATAAGGATTTATCACACATTTTTAGGCCAATCTAACACATTTTTAAAATTCTTTATTCCTATACTTACACAATTTATAGAATTTTTAAAATGTATTAGATTGGGTACTTGGTGATAAACCCTTATGTAAGATAGCTTTTGTAGTTATATAAATCAAATACTATAAAGATTAGAAGTACAAAATAACCTAATAATCTTAATCTTTGCTGTTATTTTTTGCCTGAGCAACACCAGGCTCATCTGCTAGCATCACTATATATTATAATGTATTCATGTTAAATATATTTCAAGTTGAAAACAAAATTTTTGTAAAGATGGTGTCAGGGTTGGATCATGTAGAGACACATTCCAGTTTATTTTGAATTAGTAACGGTCGTCAACAGACAGTTGAAAGTGGCCGTTGGCATTTTGAATGCACGGCTGCTGAATGGTCAGCAGATAATCATGCCACACGGCATGATTTGCATAAAGCTATGGCTTTATGTAACAGCTGTTTGGACAGGAATCCCATATTTGCATAGCGTTGCAACTGGTAATCACTGATTGGCGAACCTGTTCAGCATATTGGACTATTTGAACTTTATTTTTATTTGTGTGTAATTGGCATACCAAGTTGGTCACCAATTGTGTATGTGAACAAAGAACATTGTAAATTTAACTGGCATTTGTAAACTTAGTAAATTTGACTGATGGCAATTACTATACAGTGTATGTGCTATGTTCTTCATATGTTTGCTTGTTTCTTCCTGTCTCTTGTAGTATTCTTATAAATAAATGAATATTTAAATATGAATATGATATATATTTATACATTATATGATTTGATTTATGTTAAAAAATAACAATAAATAAGTAAAACTAGCTATGAATAAAAAAGCTTAAAAATATTAAAAATTAATAAATTATAATTGGAAATGCTATTGGATACAATATTTCATCAATTCTGCATAGATTTGATTAAAAATTATAAAAATAAATAATAAATTTTTTATGATCTTATAATTTTTAATTTATGTGAATAATATATTCAACCATGTGCATATAGACAGTTATGAAATTTGTATATATCAATTACTTGTACATGAAAATATAATTTTTCATACCAGACCATTTTTGATTTGAAATAATCATATTATCAGTTGTAAAAAAATTTTCAGTAAATTTGGAATTCTCAGAAAAATATTTGTATTAAAATATTTATTTATATGCATTTTTAAGATTAATGTTAGACTATTGAGCTATGACTAAACATTCTGTAATTTCATGTGGATAACCCACAGAAAACTGCAAGAACAAAAATAAAACCTTCATATAACTTTCCTTACTATATACACCATTTCTTGGGTGGCCTCTGAAAGCAAGATAATTGTTGGTATGCAGTTTAGAATTGTTGGTATGCAGTTTAGTATCTCAAGAATTAAAATATTGCTTTTTCTCTTTCATTCCTGTTAGCATATTATTGTAGATACATATAAACAACCAAGCTCAAATATTCTATAATAATCTCATTAATTCCAGATTATTTGGACTATAGTTCAGCTAACTATTAATAATTAATGTAAAATAATTCTATTTAATAATTATTAAATTTATTTCAAAATAATAATTAACAAAATCAAAACTAAAGATGAAATGACCATTTTGCTTTATTTTTTAAACTCTAATTTAGAAATCTATTTTACATTAATTACACTAATATTTGTAAAAAATTTCAAATATTAAATAACTTTCAAATTCACCTCTTTGCTGGTTGGCCACTCCTTAATTCAATTGCAGGTGTTTATGAATTTTTCCAATTATATAAATTAAGTGTAGAAATAAATAAATAGTTACAAAGCAAAAACAAATAAATGCTAATTTTCTTTGTCTAGTAATAATAATAAAATTATTATTTATAGACAAAGGACTATTATTATTAACTCAAATAAATTATGAAAATAATTTTATTATTGATATTAAAATTATTTTGTTTAATTTGTCCAAATGCTGTAACCTTTTAAACATGATTTCATTAAGAGTTTTGCTTGTTTTAATATTTTAATATTGTAATGCATAATCAATTATTTTAATATTTATTCAAATCATTAATGTTCTCTTGTTTTAATATTTGTATTTGTAATGTTTTAATATACTCATGATTGGAATTTAAAATGGCATATAATCCACTGCATCACCTTTCAAACACAGATCCATAGGTCATCTACATGAAATTATGGTATATTACATTAAACAGATTACAATGATTAGAAAATAAGATTTGACATTCAAATATTATGTATATTGAAAGTATATTTTAAAATAAAATAATCTTTTAAAAACAAAATAAAAACATTCTAGTGAATAAATTGAATAGTCCATTTTTAATGTTAATGTTACTTTATGTTGTTTGTAAATTTACATAAAAAATAAAGTTTATGCATTTTTAATTAAATTAATAAATATCTATTTATTGTAATTAAATATGAGATTTTTATATGAGATCTAATAATAAGAATATAATTTTATATTTAATTATTAAATAGGCTTTGGATGATGTAATAAAAGAATTATTATCTAATGTCACAAAACAACTTTTTGAAAAACAAAATGCAGACAACCAGTTTCTTAGTGTAGAACTAACTATCACAACACAGTAAGAATTATTTTTATATATAAAGATATAAATTTATAAGTGTCAAAAATTTGTGAAAATGAAAATTTCAAAATTTAAAATTTAGTGAGACACATATAAAATTCAAAAATGTATTTATTTCAGAAGTGTTTCTGATTATTTTTGATAATTTTAAATAATATAAACTGGACAATTTTGCAAAAAAATAATTTTAAAAGTATCCGTTCAAGTGAATATTAAAAACTGCTTTTTGTAAAATTATATATGAGGATGAGTATTATGTTTCAGAAACATTTCTAAAATAAAAATTTATAATTTTTTCATATTTCTATTTGCATTGTTAATTTAAAAACTGAGTTAATTCATCATCATAAATTTTCTTCAGGGAAGGTGTTGAAAATATGACGGTTATATTTCCATCATCTGAAAAAAGATTATCTTGGGAAGCAGCTTTTAATGAGGCCAAGCAAAAATTAGGTAAAACCTTAAAAGTTAAAATTACAGAAAGTTTTAAAAATTGTAAGAATTTGAAATTATTATTAAGATATTGACTGTTAATTCAAATTTTTAGCTTTATCAACAGATAGAAGACCGCCTCCAGAATTTATGTACCCTTTGCCAATTCGTAAAACTAGAGCTGGTCTCCAGGTATATGATCATTTTAAACAATTTAATTTGTATTTTTCTTAGGAAAATTTGCATCTCTTTCTAATATCATTATTTCATAATGAGAAGTGAAAAATTATAGACATAATATTTTAAAAATTTTAATTTACCAAATTAATTAGTTTGATATATTGTCTTCATCAATGAAGTACTAGCAATAAGTTAAAATTATTTTTAAAACTAAGTTAATAAAAAATTTTAAAGTAATATTTGTTTCTCAAAAGAAAACTGTATTATTACTTAGACTTTCAGATTTATAACTATACTTTCTGATTCTTTGATAAATGTTTATAAAGTAATAACTAAAAATTAGTTTCAAATCAACAAAAATACTTATTTCATTTGGATATTATTATATTTTGTTTGATTTAGATATTCTTTGATGTTACTTCATAAATAGGAAATATGAGTTTAACTCTTTACCCTGTGGGCACTAACCTTTCTAACAAGCCCACAATGGATGATTGGGGGTGAGGGATGCAGTCCCAATATATCCAGACCATCCCTGAAAATTTCCCAGGGTTTTTCAACCTGTCTAGATTTGATTCCAGGTTCTCTAGAATGGTGGGATGTCACCTTAATTGCTTGGACAGACATTGCCAAGCAATTAAGAGTTAATATATTCTTGATGTCTTATACCAAATATAAAAAAACTAAATTTTTTGAATTTGTATAAATTAACTTATTAGCTTCAGATAGCTTTTCATCTAAAGTAAAAATAAATGTAAAAATGATCAAAACCTGGGAATTTATATCTGTAGTAAAATTATTTACTTTAAATAATAAGCATATGTCAATTACATAAAATATTTATTTTTATTTATTTTTAGTTCACTTGTGCGTCTGCAACGTTAGGTCTAAATCAGTATAATATGAGAGATGTTTGGGTTTGCAATAGTGATGGTTATGTTGGACAAGTATGTGTGCTTAGTCTCCAACCTGATCCAACAGTGACATCATGTAATGGAGTATGTAATGCACGGATACTTTGTCTAGCCTCTATTCCTGCTGCAACACCCTTGTAAGTATTGAAAATTAATTATAAACTTTTTAAATGGGATTATTTTAAGATATATAGTTTAATTGACATAAAGGATATTATTAATACAGTAAAGTCTCGAAAACTCGGCCTAATGTGGACCGAAAGGTGGCCGAGTTTGTGAAAATGCCGGGTTATCGGGAATGAGGTTAAAAAAGGATAAGTATGCGTGTTTCCTCTGAAAATACTGTACTGTACTTGTATGTATTGTTTGCTTGAGAATACAACAGAGAATAAACTGCCCAAATACCCTTAAACAAAGGAAAAGTACATACTTTATGAAGGCGTAGAGCCTTTACTACATGAAAATGAAAATTAATGAATACATAGTGTACAGTAATTTACCTGATAAGACAGACCTCAGAAAAATACTTTGATGCATAAAGCTGTCTATGATGAAAATTAATTATCTAAGGTTATTTTTGCCCTGCCAGGGTGTGGCCGAGTCATCTGGAGTGCCGGGTTACCGAGACTCTACTGTATTTGCATTTGAGAAAATGGAAAATAAAACTGGAACCAATTGAAAATATCAAAAATAATAACCTTTTCTTCTTTCAAGCAAAATATTTATTAATGAAACAAACATTTTCAGCCTGGTTTATAGGCCTGCATCAGGTCTACAGTCAATTCTAACATTAATAACATTCTATTTTGGAATATTGAATAGTTTATGATGATTCAAATTCAAAAATCAGATTCATCAGATTCAAAACTAATTTTTAGAATTATATGAAAAATTTTTAAAAACTAAATTTATATATGTATTAATAATAATATCTCTCATTAAAACATAACAACCAATTTTTAATCAGAGTCAATAGTAAAGTCATTTTCACACTTCATGAAGGGTGGTGTAACATGATTGCCAAGCTGCTGATTATGATTTACCATCCTTATGTTTAATGCAGTTTCCTTTCAGTCTCTGAAAATCTCAGGAACCTTTAAAACTCTTTCCTTGTTAAAGTTCAGTTTAATTAGTTGTTTCTTCAAGTTTGGCTTTCACCTCCAGCTCACTGGCATATACAGAAAGTAACATGATAGGTTTATTTTTCTTGATGTATTTATGCTCGTGATTGATCTATCCAAAGCATATATTGTGATAAGATATACTCCTGGTGCTCTATCTAAATTTATACTATCTTTACTATTGCATAATACTGCTATTTTGTACACTGAGCTGTTATGTCCCCATAATTTCCTCATAATTTCTTCATAGAGCGATTTGAGTCTTGTATTGAAGTCAACCATTTATATATAGCCGGACTCAGATGGTATATGTTATCTCAGTTTAACACAATTAAGGTGAGGTTGGACTTCAGTATTATGGATGGATTTTTGGGCTAATTTTTGTATTAATTTTCTTGTGTATTCATGTGTTATTGCAATCCTTTCTATGTACCTGAGTTATTTTACTGCATCTAACATATCTGTACATGTACAATATGTGGAATACCTGCCTCATTAATGCCCAGAAGACTGCCACTTTTTATAAGAATGGGTTGTTGGGGCATGCTGGTATATCATGACTGCATCACGTTCAGGCTGATTAAAGACTGTACATAAACAAATTGGAAGCTTATGATAGCATAAGCTAATACAAAATGTATCAGTAATGTCTGGAATGATCAGATTGCATGAAACTTATGGAATTTTGCAAAAATAAAAAAAAAATGCCTATTAATCCAGCAATCTGATTGACTTCTACTATATAATTAAATAAATATCATTCCAATATAAGATTACAATCACTTAGTATCAGAACTGTATTTTATAATATATTAGGAATTTTGTCTTCTTTGATGCAAAAGAATTGCTAATCTTCCAATTAAATAGTCTTTTTCCATCAGTCAATAAAACTATTTTATTCTGTTTTTAAACAATTCTTATAAAAGGTACTTAGTGTTTTTTTAGAGTGGAATTATTTAATTGTACAGTAATACCTCGACTTACGCTACCCCGACTTACGCGATTTTCAAATCTTGTCGAT
Organism: Centruroides sculpturatus; assembly: GCF_000671375.1. Classification (NCBI taxonomy): domain Eukaryota; kingdom Metazoa; phylum Arthropoda; class Arachnida; order Scorpiones; family Buthidae; genus Centruroides; species Centruroides sculpturatus. Next base: position 485,996 of record NW_019384660.1, on the reverse strand, counting down.
TTGTCTTCTGTTTGAGCGCCATGCAAATCTTGATTACTCATTCCCCCACACTATTGCTCAGCTTACATGTTTGGACGTGTTGCGCAGAATCAACATATAGTTACAATTTATTTTGGGTTATTTATTTCTGTGTTTGTTCTATCTACGGAGACTTGAAAGACTCTACTATGTCATCTAAACGAAGTAGAACTGATTCTTCTGCATCAAACAAGAAAAGAAAAACTTTATCTTTGGAATGTAAAGTTAACAGTATTATTAAAGACTTCAATACAAAAATGAAAATTTGTGAATTGGCAAAGAAATTTGATCTACCAGAATCGACAGTCAGAACAATTATAAAAGGTAAAGAAAAAANGGAGACAAGTAAATTCGATTTACGTCGTTTTTAGACTTACGTCGTTCTCCTGGAACAAATTACCGATGTAAGGCGAGGTATACCTGTATAAGCAATAAAATAATACTGGATATCAGTCACTACATTTTTTACAATTTTTTATCTTTATTGTTGTCTTTGTAAATCTATTAAATACATAAAATTTTGCTTTTATCAATTTTAAAAATTATTTCAAGTAAATTTTAAATCTATTTATATAAATTAGGATGTTTCTTTGTTTGTTCACTATACACAACTAGGCCATTTGACCAATTGCTATGAAATTCAGCAGTTCCGTTCACTTCTAATTTAGAGCAAGTCATACATCCCATCCCAAATGATCAATTAATTTCTGTCTACATTTGATGGTAGGCTTTACATGTAGTCCATCTATTGGGGAAAAACATTAACAAAATAATTAACTAACATCCTTTTTTGTGAAAATTGTATTAATTTTTAAAAAAATGTATGTATTATGTTTAACGAATTACTGCAACAATAATATAGCATGAAATAGATGTACCATTATGCCATTACTACAACAGGTAACACACAGCACTTGCCTGTGTAGTGTGTAGTAGTGTTTTGCCCCCTGCATCATACTTTTCCTGTTAGCATTAGAGTTGTACCGGTTATGTATCTAATTTCATTCAGGGGAAAATTTTTTAATTGAAAAAACATGACTTGCAGCACAAATCCGAAGTTTATATACAGTTAATCTGGTCCTCTTTCATGTTTGATTTCCAGATCTTGACTTTTATTTATGTAACTCTGTTCTTGAGATTAAGGAAGGACAGAATGGACAAACAACAATGGGAATTTATAGGACTACAATTTTTTCAAATTGCAGCACAACAAGTACCCTCCTTAACTGAGTGGATAAAACCACTGAACACCAGTAGTCAGTTGTGAGTTTGCGCATAGCCAACGAGCTGGCCATGTGAAGTTTTCTGGGTTTTCTTCGTGTTAGTAAATTTAAATTGGGTCCAGCTTTACATAAAAGTCTTTCCAGGATGCATCCTACTTGGCAGATTGCTCATGTGTTGTGTTCCATAACCAAATAATCACTCATTAGAATTAGTTTAGTTTATCTATTCTGACATCATCACAATGTTCTCAATTCTTTCAGTAGTGGTTTTGCCCCTGTACATCATATTTTTCCTGTTAGCAATAAAGTCATAACAGTCATATATCTAACTCTGTTCAGGAGAAGATTTTGAATCAAAGTAATGTTACTTCTGTTTCAAACCAGAAGTTCCTATATAGTTAATCTGGACCTTCTGTCCCTAAGCTTTCCATATTTGGTTTTGATTTTCATCTAACTCCTTTCTTGAGATTAAGGAAGAACAGTGGAAAGTATTAAGTCTACATTTTTTCTAATTGCAATGCAATCATTTTTCTATAAATGCAATATTTATGAGAACATACTTCACACATAGTTTATAAAATCTGTTGCCAAAATTTAAACACTTTATTATTACATAAAAGCAATTATTTTCACATTTTTACAAGACTTTTTTTATTTAAACAAATTTTATATGAAGTCTTTCGAATGTTAAGGTTAGCAACTTCAATCACATGCTATCACAACCCATTCAACACAGATCACTTTTCAAATATTAATAGTAGACAGATAGTAATTAGTAGTCATTGGCCAGCCTCTCTTCCAGGAGGAGGTCAATGACTACTTTTGATCAAATTACTTCAACCCCTTTCCACAACAGTCCCTTCTTCCTATCGGTTCAGTGCTATGATGGCATTTTAATAGGAAAATTACTTAATACAAGGTTAATGCCGAGCAGAAAATATGTTTTAAGTAGTTGTCGGAGGGTACTGAGTTTAAATATTTGATTGTTTTTTCTGAAATTTTATTTGTTGGCATATTACCGTTTGATATTCGTCTGTGAATGGTACAGATTCTTAGAGTTAACATTAGAAAATATTATGATATCTGAAAAATTTAAGAATATTTTCAATTGCTGTCTACTTAACCATTGAATTTGTGCCATTTTGTACCATCCAAGTATTGTGATAAACGTGCCAATGGTGGGCCAAAATAACAAAACTCTTTAATATAACAAACATTAAAATGAAAACCATATATAGTACAGTAGAGTCTCAAAAACTCGGCACTCGATAACCCGGAAGTCCGGATAACTTGGCCACACCAAAAAATCCTTAGTTAATTAATTTTCATTACAGACAGCTTTATGCCTCATAAAGTATTTTTCTGAGGTCTGTCTTATCAGGTAAATTACTGTACACAGTGTATTCCTTAATTTTCATTTTCATGTAGTAAAGGCTCTTTTACGACCTATGCCTTCATAAAGGTCGTACTTTTCCTTTGTTTAAGGGTATTTGGGCAGTTTATTCTCTGTTGTATTCTCAAGCAAACAATACATACAAGTACAGTACATTTTCTTTGTTTAAGGGTATTTGGGCAGTTTAATCTCTGTTGTATTCTCAAGCAAACAATACATACAAGTACAGTACAGCATTTTCTGAGGAAACACGCATACTTATCCTTTTTTAACCTCATTCCCAATAACCCGGCATTTTCATAAACTCGGCCACCCTTTGGTCCGCATTAGGCCGAGTTTTTGAGACTCTACTGTATTTGATTTATATAACTACAAAGATTATCTTACATAAGGATTTATCACACATTTTTAGGCCAATCTAACACATTTTTAAAATTCTTTATTCCTATACTTACACAATTTATAGAATTTTTAAAATGTATTAGATTGGGTACTTGGTGATAAACCCTTATGTAAGATAGCTTTTGTAGTTATATAAATCAAATACTATAAAGATTAGAAGTACAAAATAACCTAATAATCTTAATCTTTGCTGTTATTTTTTGCCTGAGCAACACCAGGCTCATCTGCTAGCATCACTATATATTATAATGTATTCATGTTAAATATATTTCAAGTTGAAAACAAAATTTTTGTAAAGATGGTGTCAGGGTTGGATCATGTAGAGACACATTCCAGTTTATTTTGAATTAGTAACGGTCGTCAACAGACAGTTGAAAGTGGCCGTTGGCATTTTGAATGCACGGCTGCTGAATGGTCAGCAGATAATCATGCCACACGGCATGATTTGCATAAAGCTATGGCTTTATGTAACAGCTGTTTGGACAGGAATCCCATATTTGCATAGCGTTGCAACTGGTAATCACTGATTGGCGAACCTGTTCAGCATATTGGACTATTTGAACTTTATTTTTATTTGTGTGTAATTGGCATACCAAGTTGGTCACCAATTGTGTATGTGAACAAAGAACATTGTAAATTTAACTGGCATTTGTAAACTTAGTAAATTTGACTGATGGCAATTACTATACAGTGTATGTGCTATGTTCTTCATATGTTTGCTTGTTTCTTCCTGTCTCTTGTAGTATTCTTATAAATAAATGAATATTTAAATATGAATATGATATATATTTATACATTATATGATTTGATTTATGTTAAAAAATAACAATAAATAAGTAAAACTAGCTTTTTGCTTTTATCAATTTTAAAAATTATTTCAAGTAAATTTTAAATCTATTTATATAAATTAGGATGTTTCTTTGTTTGTTCACTATACACAACTAGGCCATTTGACCAATTGCTATGAAATTCAGCAGTTCCGTTCACTTCTAATTTAGAGCAAGTCATACATCCCATCCCAAATGATCAATTAATTTCTGTCTACATTTGATGGTAGGCTTTACATGTAGTCCATCTATTGGGGAAAAACATTAACAAAATAATTAACTAACATCCTTTTTTGTGAAAATTGTATTAATTTTTAAAAAAATGTATGTATTATGTTTAACGAATTACTGCAACAATAATATAGCATGAAATAGATGTACCATTATGCCATTACTACAACAGGTAACACACAGCACTTGCCTGTGTAGTGTGTAGTAGTGTTTTGCCCCCTGCATCATACTTTTCCTGTTAGCATTAGAGTTGTACCGGTTATGTATCTAATTTCATTCAGGGGAAAATTTTTTAATTGAAAAAACATGACTTGCAGCACAAATCCGAAGTTTATATACAGTTAATCTGGTCCTCTTTCATGTTTGATTTCCAGATCTTGACTTTTATTTATGTAACTCTGTTCTTGAGATTAAGGAAGGACAGAATGGACAAACAACAATGGGAATTTATAGGACTACAATTTTTTCAAATTGCAGCACAACAAGTACCCTCCTTAACTGAGTGGATAAAACCACTGAACACCAGTAGTCAGTTGTGAGTTTGCGCATAGCCAACGAGCTGGCCATGTGAAGTTTTCTGGGTTTTCTTCGTGTTAGTAAATTTAAATTGGGTCCAGCTTTACATAAAAGTCTTTCCAGGATGCATCCTACTTGGCAGATTGCTCATGTGTTGTGTTCCATAACCAAATAATCACTCATTAGAATTAGTTTAGTTTATCTATTCTGACATCATCACAATGTTCTCAATTCTTTCAGTAGTGGTTTTGCCCCTGTACATCATATTTTTCCTGTTAGCAATAAAGTCATAACAGTCATATATCTAACTCTGTTCAGGAGAAGATTTTGAATCAAAGTAATGTTACTTCTGTTTCAAACCAGAAGTTCCTATATAGTTAATCTGGACCTTCTGTCCCTAAGCTTTCCATATTTGGTTTTGATTTTCATCTAACTCCTTTCTTGAGATTAAGGAAGAACAGTGGAAAGTATTAAGTCTACATTTTTTCTAATTGCAATGCAATCATTTTTCTATAAATGCAATATTTATGAGAACATACTTCACACATAGTTTATAAAATCTGTTGCCAAAATTTAAACACTTTATTATTACATAAAAGCAATTATTTTCACATTTTTACAAGACTTTTTTTATTTAAACAAATTTTATATGAAGTCTTTCGAATGTTAAGGTTAGCAACTTCAATCACATGCTATCACAACCCATTCAACACAGATCACTTTTCAAATATTAATAGTAGACAGATAGTAATTAGTAGTCATTGGCCAGCCTCTCTTCCAGGAGGAGGTCAATGACTACTTTTGATCAAATTACTTCAACCCCTTTCCACAACAGTCCCTTCTTCCTATCGGTTCAGTGCTATGATGGCATTTTAATAGGAAAATTACATAATACAAGGTTAATGCCGAGCAGAAAATATGTTTTAAGTAGTTGTCGGAGGGTACTGAGTTTAAATATTTGATTGTTTTTTCTGAAATTTTATTTGTTGGCATATTACTGTGGGTAGCCTGAGGTAGGACGAGGTCGTACCTCTTTTTGATAGGCAACAGTTGGGTGACAACTGCCCACTGGTCAGTGGATGGCTTAGAAAGTGCTTTTTCTATCCCGTACAGTCGGGATTCTTTTGTCAGGTCGAGTGGAGGAAGTGAGAGGGGTCGACGGTAAAGCGTTAACGATACCCGAAATAAAGACGACCTTTTAATAAACAAACAAACATTTATTCAGACAACCTAATCCTATCATACAATGACTAACTACTTGCGCGTTTTTCGAAGGGACCGCGCCGAGAGAGAGTGTACAATATCGGGTCATACCTCGGATGAACTTTCGGTCTATGTCTTGCTTGAAGGGTTACTCGGATCGAGGCTCCTGATCGGGTAGGTATGCGGTCGTTTCTCGGGAGCGTCCCAGGGTTCGTCGGCGTGGCGGTCGGGTGGCGTCCTGGATCTGGGTAAACGAAATCGAACCCCCCTTCCGTGCGGCACCTGGTCTTTTATACCTTCGGGTCTCGTGGCCGGGTTTCACCAATCGTAGATTTTTTTAAAAGATGTCCGGGTGATTCAGTTTCGGGTTCCGTTGGGAAAGGAAGTCACTCCGGGGCACGGAAGGATAGATTTCCTCCCAGGGAGAATTTTAACACAAAGAAAAACTGAGAGTTTCGATGTTAATAATAAGTGATTGTTTAATATTAAACATTTTATTTTTAATTAACTCGGTCTATTTCTCACA
>NW_019384660.1:471244-474264 GCF_000671375.1 Centruroides sculpturatus | reverse complement strand
CATTATTAAAGACTTCGATACAAAAATGAAAATTTGTGAATTGGCAAAGAAGTTTGATCTACCGGAATCGACAGTCAGAACAATTATAAAAGGTAAAGAAAAAATTCTCAAAGCTGTAAAAAATGCTCAATCTTTAAATTCAAGCATCATTCATAAACATCACGGTATTATCTCTGAGATGGAAACAATGTTAAAATTATGGTGTGATAATCAAGTAAATGTGAAAAATTGTATAATAATATAATTTGTTATACATATGTATTATCTAAGATTTTATTAAACATTTTTTTCTAAATTATTGTTTTCTTTAGTCTCTGGCCCCAATTAAAAATTATTTGATGTATTTATATGCGAAATTATACTCCGACTTGCACGAATTCGACTTACACAGTTATCACTCAGTCCCACCTATCGCGTAAGTTCGGGGTATTACTGTATTCTATATGGAGAAAATTCCTTTTACATTTAAATTATCTGAAAAATATTTTTTTCATAAAATTTAAAGAAAAATTATTCAAAATTTCCAATTTTAATAAAATTATCATAAATTATGAAATATTTCCACTAACAAGAAAAAATACACTAGAGTTTCCTAAGAATTGTTAGGAAACTAATATTTTTTCATTCAAATAAAATAATAACAAAGGCTAGTTGATTTTAATGTAAGTTATTATTTTTCTTAAAATTTAAATTTATAAATTTATTTACTAAGCACCATAATCTAAAATTAATTTACATTTTTACGTATTAAACAATATTACTATTAATTTCATTTTTAGATATCAAAATACAGGTAGAAGGAAATCTATTTTTCCTGAGAATTCTGCAGAGCTAAATCATTCAGTTGAAGAAGACAATGGAGAAGGAATAGAAAGAACAAATAATGGAAATATTCAATTAGACAGGTATATTATATGAATTCAGCAATATTAACTGGCTTAATCAGTTACTTATCTAACCACCTAAAAGGGGTTTTTTGGACTAATAAACAAATTGTTATATCCTTCTAATCGGGCTTTTTACTGGAGTTCAACAATTACTCAGATACCCTTAGTGAAATTGTAGAGTGGTGTTAGATGATTACAAATACTTGGCATGGGCTTTGTCATAGATCGTACCTATTGGTATTTGCATAAATATTACTGAGTAGGGATTGGCAGAAATGTTAGATTCAAAATGCATATAAATAAAACATCTGGAAATTAAAATAGCATCTGAGTAATTCTTGAACTCCAGTAAAAAGTCTGATTAGAAGGACATAACAATTTGTTTATTAGTCCAAAAAGCCCTTTTTAGGTGGTTAGATAAGTATGATTTTCAAAAATTTAATCTGTTAATATTATATTGAAAAATATACTTAATTCTGTTCAAATGTAATCTCACAGATTTAAAAAATAGTAATCCAACAGAAATTGTGAATATTTTCTAAGGCATATTGTAATAAAAAAGTTTAAGATTTAACAAACTAATCCCAATCATGTTAGTTAATTAAGAAGTTTTCCATCATATCAATTTATCAGCATTAATTTTGGTTTTCCAGGAATTTTAATACAGTTGACTCTATCTTGAATCTCATAGGAACGAGAAAAAATTTGACATTAACAGGTTTCGAGATATAGAGGTTTCTACACAGTAAACAGTAATAGGTTTGATTGGTGGTACAGTATTTTATTAATAGAATAGCAAGTTCACCTGTATTAAGTATAAATAAAACATTTTTAACATACTTTAACAGAAATAGTTTGCCAGTAGTTTTTGAAGCCCTTTTGCACTATTGAAAAAATTTTCTGTTTTAAAACAAATCACAATTGATGAGGATTACTATAATTTTCAAAATTTATTCCAAATAATTTTAAGATTTAAACTTATTTAAAANAGAGATGTTTGGGTTTGCAATAGTGATGGTTATGTTGGACAAGTATGTGTGCTTAGTCTCCAACCTGATCCAACAGTGACATCATGTAATGGAGTATGTATACATATAAACAACCAAGCTCAAATATTCTATAATAATCTCATTAATTCCAGATTATTTGGACTATAGTTCAGCTAACTATTAATAATTAATGTAAAATAATTCTATTTAATAATTATTAAATTTATTTCAAAATAATAATTAACAAAATCAAAACTAAAGATGAAATGACCATTTTGCTTTATTTTTTAAACTCTAATTTAGAAATCTATTTTACATTAATTACACTAATATTTGTAAAAAATTTCAAATATTAAATAACTTTCAAATTCACCTCTTTGCTGGTTGGCCACTCCTTAATTCAATTGCAGGTGTTTATGAATTTTTCCAATTATATAAATTAAGTGTAGAAATAAATAAATAGTTACAAAGCAAAAACAAATAAATGCTAATTTTCTTTGTCTAGTAATAATAATAAAATTATTATTTATAGACAAAGGACTATTATTATTAACTCAAATAAATTATGAAAATAATTTTATTATTGATATTAAAATTATTTTGTTTAATTTGTCCAAATGCTGTAACCTTTTAAACATGATTTCATTAAGAGTTTTGCTTGTTTTAATATTTTAATATTGTAATGCATAATCAATTATTTTAATATTTATTCAAATCATTAATGTTCTCTTGTTTTAATATTTGTATTTGTAATGTTTTAATATACTCATGATTGGAATTTAAAATGGCATATAATCCACTGCATCACCTTTCAAACACAGATCCATAGGTCATCTACATGAAATTATGGTATATTACATTAAACAGATTACAATGATTAGAAAATAAGATTTGACATTCAAATATTATGTATATTGGCTCTTTTACGACCTATGCCTTCATAAAGGTCGTACTTTTCCTTTGTTTAAGGGTATTTGGGCAGTTTATTCTCTGTTGTATTCTCAAGCAAACAATACATACAAGTACAGTACAATATTTTCTGAGGAAACACGCATACTTATCCTTTTTTAACCCCATTCCCGATAACCCGGCATTTTCACAAACTCGGCCACCCTTCGGTCCACATTAGGCTGAGTTTTCGAGG
>NW_019384660.1:419170-465538 GCF_000671375.1 Centruroides sculpturatus | reverse complement strand
CATTATTAAAGACTTCGATACAAAAATGAAAATTTGTGAATTGGCAAAGAAGTTTGATCTACCGGAATCGACAGTCAGAACAATTATAAAAGGTAAAGAAAAAATTCTCAAAGCTGTAAAAAATGCTCAATCTTTAAATTCAAGCATCATTCATAAACATCACGGTATTATCTCTGAGATGGAAACAATGTTAAAATTATGGTGTGATAATCAAGTAAATGTGAAAAATTGTATAATAATATAATTTGTTATACATATGTATTATCTAAGATTTTATTAAACATTTTTTTCTAAATTATTGTTTTCTTTAGTCTCTGGCCCCAATTAAAAATTATTTGATGTATTTATATGCGAAATTATACTCCGACTTGCACGAATTCGACTTACACAGTTATCACTCAGTCCCACCTATCGCGTAAGTTCGGGGTATTACTGTATTCTATATGGAGAAAATTCCTTTTACATTTAAATTATCTGAAAAATATTTTTTTCATAAAATTTAAAGAAAAATTATTCAAAATTTCCAATTTTAATAAAATTATCATAAATTATGAAATATTTCCACTAACAAGAAAAAATACACTAGAGTTTCCTAAGAATTGTTAGGAAACTAATATTTTTTCATTCAAATAAAATAATAACAAAGGCTAGTTGATTTTAATGTAAGTTATTATTTTTCTTAAAATTTAAATTTATAAATTTATTTACTAAGCACCATAATCTAAAATTAATTTACATTTTTACGTATTAAACAATATTACTATTAATTTCATTTTTAGATATCAAAATACAGGTAGAAGGAAATCTATTTTTCCTGAGAATTCTGCAGAGCTAAATCATTCAGTTGAAGAAGACAATGGAGAAGGAATAGAAAGAACAAATAATGGAAATATTCAATTAGACAGGTATATTATATGAATTCAGCAATATTAACTGGCTTAATCAGTTACTTATCTAACCACCTAAAAGGGGTTTTTTGGACTAATAAACAAATTGTTATATCCTTCTAATCGGGCTTTTTACTGGAGTTCAACAATTACTCAGATACCCTTAGTGAAATTGTAGAGTGGTGTTAGATGATTACAAATACTTGGCATGGGCTTTGTCATAGATCGTACCTATTGGTATTTGCATAAATATTACTGAGTAGGGATTGGCAGAAATGTTAGATTCAAAATGCATATAAATAAAACATCTGGAAATTAAAATAGTATCTGAGTAATTCTTGAACTCCAGTAAAAAGTCTGATTAGAAGGACATAACAATTTGTTTATTAGTCCAAAAAGCCCTTTTTAGGTGGTTAGATAAGTATGATTTTCAAAAATTTAATCTGTTAATATTATATTGAAAAATATACTTAATTCTGTTCAAATGTAATCTCACAGATTTAAAAAATAGTAATCCAACAGAAATTGTGAATATTTTCTAAGGCATATTGTAATAAAAAAGTTTAAGATTTAACAAACTAATCCCAATCATGTTAGTTAATTAAGAAGTTTTCCATCATATCAATTTATCAGCATTAATTTTGGTTTTCCAGGAATTTTAATACAGTTGACTCTATCTTGAATCTCATAGGAACGAGAAAAAATTTGACATTAACAGGTTTCGAGATATAGAGGTTTCTACACAGTAAACAGTAATAGGTTTGATTGGTGGTACAGTATTTTATTAATAGAATAGCAAGTTCACCTGTATTAAGTATAAATAAAACATTTTTAACATACTTTAACAGAAATAGTTTGCCAGTAGTTTTTGAAGCCCTTTTGCACTATTGAAAAAATTTTCTGTTTTAAAACAAATCACAATTGATGAGGATTACTATAATTTTCAAAATTTATTCCAAATAATTTTAAGATTTAAACTTATTTAAAATTTTTATAGTGACTCAAGTGATGAGGATGATGATGTAACAGATTCCCCCGGTAATAGTTAAATTTTAATTAGCATAAATTTTTATTTAAAAAATTATAATAAACTTATTATTATTTTTATTAGATGATGATGTAAATAAATCACCAGAAAATACAGTTCAAGAAGAAAATAAAGATGAAACAGACAATCATCAGCCAACAATGTGGTTGGGTACAGAAGATGGATGGTAGTAGTTTCAAATTTCTGATTATTTTTAATTAATAAAATAATTTTAATAATAATTCATATATTTTTAGTATTCATGTATACAACTGTACAGATAATATTAGGATTAAAAGAAACAAAATCAAACTTCAACACTCAGCAGCAATTAATTGTATAGTGTATGTACTTGATTTATTAATTTTCAATTTAAGCATACTTATCATATATGAAAACTTATATAATTTTTATTTTAGTTATTTAGATAACAGAGTCTTTGCATCTTTAGCAAATGGAGAATTAGCTATTTATAAGAAAGATTCAGGTAATTTATTTCTAACTTTCTTCATTTTATAGTCAAGAAAATAATCTTTTGCTTTTTCTATGATCCAGAGGGGGGTTGGAGTATTAATGAGCCTCAAATTGTCCAAATTAGTAACAGCTCTGCACCAATCACTAAAATGCTGGCTGTGGCAGGAAAATTATGGTGTGGATGTCAGAACAATATTAAAGTTTTCAACACAATATCACTTACAATAGAAGTATGAATTAATTTAAAATCTTTTACCTTTTGATTAGAATACAAATGAAACTAACAAATAAAAATTTCCAGCATACTTTTCAAGTAAGTGGTGATACTTCTCGAGCAGTACTATGCATGGTGACTTCAGGTTTAGGAGTTTGGACAGCAATTCAGCACAGTGCAGTCATCAGACTATTTCATGCCACCACCTATGAGTGTCTACTTGATGTGAATGTAGGACCTGCTGTAACTAAAATGTTATCAGGTAGGTATTTCAAAAATTTAAAATTAAAATGATCAAATATAAATTTTTTCAATCAATTTCTACAGGTTGTGATGATATTATTCGCCAACATAAAGCTGCATGTTTAAGGGTTACTTCATTATTAGCATGTAAGGATTTGTTATGGGTGGGTACGAGTGCTGGTGTGGTGCTTACCTTACCACTGCCACATCTTACTTCAACAACAACCAAATTAGATACCTTACCTAATGTGTCAGGTAATATTAACTTTTGATATTATTTTGAAAAATATTTTGTATTTTTATCTTTCTCCAATTTACAAATGACTATAATATTTACAGGTATTTCTCATGGTCATACAGGCCATGTTCGATTTTTAACATTTGTTGAGATGTCTCTCGGAGGATCAAGTGACTGTTCTGGTTTTACAAAATATAATCATCGTTCAATTCGTAGTAAAGAGGGACTGGCTGCCCGTCGTGCCTCTACCACAGCCACCACAGGCTGTAAGTTGCTAGTCATAAGCGGAGGAGACGGGTATGAAGATTTCCACAATACTGGCCTAAGTGAAGCAGCGGGTCGAGATGACAGCACCAATCATCTGCTACTCTGGCAGGTTTGAATTTTAAGAACAGCAGCCAAGCTGCAAGGGTGTAGATATTTTAATTTTTAAAAAAAACTCTAATGTGAAGTTGGCATTTCTGTGACAAATACTGCTGCACTGCAGTTGTTTAGAAAAGATGATTGCATTGGCTCAACATTCGATGAAACTAAAGTCTTATGCATATAGCAGCAAAGATTGTAAAAATGGTAAATTTTTTTATAAAATATGCCTTGAACTATAAGAACTAATGCCATCATCTGCATTCAGTGTTTGATGCCACTAATGTGAACAGCTTCATCCAATAATGGATTGATTCACATTTAGTACATACACACACACACACACACCCACTGTGATATTGCTGCTATCTTCTTTAATAAAGAAGTGTAACACAAAGGGACTTTTCTTCTTAAATATTTGCATCATGTTTAAAAAATCCTCAGATGCTCCTCACTGATTAAGGCAGATAAAATATATCAATACATGTTTTATAATCATAAAACAATCAAGCAATGTGTTAAATGCTCAACAATTTTTCAAACTGTAAATTCCTCTAAGGTAAATTTTATCAATTCTTCCTTAATCAAGAATTTAATTGTTCTTAGAGAAAAATTTACTATATGTATATATTACAATTTTCTCTCTCTTAAGCTTCTATCAAATTATTATCTGCCAATTTCTATGCAGTGTGCTCTATGCTTTTCAATTTGTATCTTGGTGTCTGTGATTCCAGTATTATAAGCCAAAATACAATGAGTTATTGGCATTCTGCATCCAATCATTACTAGAAACAACTTTAAACTTTCTACTTTATAATACTAAAAAGAAAGTTAATATTCTTACTTATTTTATTTTTAAAAAATGCTCAAATTCAACATTTTACAAAAGAAGTATGTAAGCGGACATGCTTGTTCCTTTCTTGTATAAAGTTATCTAAGATTGAAATAAATTATTGAATTTACAGCTCTGTCCAAAATAATTTCACAATATATTAAATTATTGTTCTAAGGCAACTATTCTTTTTATATTCTACAATATTTTCCTGAAATTGCTTATATTCTATAAGCTATGAATCTTATTTCTTACAAAGTTTGATGTCATTATATATACATACATATATATATATATATAATGTCATATGCAAGTTATTGAATTTTATAAAAAATATTCAATATGCATATTTACAAGCTTTTACTAAGATATTGTAAAAGGGGAAAAAAATGAAATTGTACAGTTTAAAGTTTTCTGTAGTTGAAAAATTTTCGGTAGTTTTCTTTTTCCCATTAAATTCTTTGATAGCTATCATTTGATTATTACAATCAATCATTGTATGATATCATTTGTAACATTTAGATAGTATATTGGGTGCTCATTGAATCTGTGCCAAATTCATTATTTAAAATTTTAAAAAATATGATGGTATGTATCTTAAAAATCATCAATTTACATACGATGTGCAGGAATTATTTTAGACTTGTAAATAAATGTATACTGCACCTATGTTGTGTATTACCCATTAGCCAGAAGGATTTTGTGATGTATGATAGAAATGGGATTCTGATTATGTGTCTACAATCAAGTGTGCCTTGAAGACGTTCGAGCGGCAGCCAAAGCTCTCTGAAGACAGATTCCATCACTTCCGAACAAAGAACAACGAAATGCAAAAGCAGTCAAATCCTTGTTTAAAAAAGTCATTGTTCGGATTATCTGTTTTGTATCAATTTGAAATAGTATCTTTCAGGGAAAGCTGTTATTCCCCTTTGTATATAATGCTAAATTTATTATTTTCAAGAGCAGCTGTGTGTGTATCAGATGCTGTAGTCATTTCAAAAAATTCTTTGACATAACATGCAAAATCATATGTAGTCAAAGAGTTTAAACAGCCTACAACAGTATTTTTGTTTAAATAAAAACTGAATTATTCACTGTTCTGGTTTGTATTTTTATAAGAGTACAATATAATATTAATAATTATAAAATAAGTTACAGAAGTGAAATATAAAAGTACTTAATATAAACACACATAAAAACCTTTACTTGACCAGTAAAAATATATTTAATGAAAACAACAAACGTTTTCGACTGCCTTCCTCAGTCTTCCTCAGGTTTTAAATTCTGATATTCGAAAATCGTTGTGCTTAAATATTTAAACATTTTGGAACATATACATCTTTGCGAATAAAATTCATTACGCGCATGCGTATTAATCATTACGTACGTGAACCCAAATATTCACAAATATTATTTTACATATACATGTAAACGATGTATAANAGCTTGGAGGTTTGCGTATGAAGCAGAATGCCCCCACAACTCTATGTAAGGTGTTATACATCGTTTACATGTATATGTAAAATAATATTTGTGAATATTTGGGTTCACGTACGTAATGATTAATACGCATGCGCGTAATGAATTTTATTCGCAAAGATGTATATGTTCCAAAATGTTTAAATATTTAAGCACAACGATTTTCGAATATCAGAATTTAAAACCTGAGGAAGACTGAGGAAGGCAGTCGAAAACGTTTGTTGTTTTCATTAAATATATTTTTACTGGTCAAGTAAAGGTTTTTATGTGTGTTTATATTAAGTAAATTGGACCAGTACCAGGTGAGAAGTAACTTTTAATATAAAAGTAATAATTATTATTAATTTAAATATCAATCACTTTTAAGCATACTATCATTTTGATGAAAATTGATGATCATCTACAAATTGTGAAATTCTTTTTCCTTATTTAAAAGGAAAAAAAAAAGAATACAAAATTAACTATGAATGATTGATGATCACACCATAAACATCATATTAAACTGTTTCACCTAATCATATACATTATTTTATAAAAAAAATAATTGATGTTCGAAAAACTTTCTTTACAGAAAATGTACAATTGAAATTTCAACTTGTCATTCCAAATCCCAGACGAAAAGCTAATTCTACAACGTTCTGAGATGCGGAATCATGGAAGCACACATATACTTCATGTGGATTTGGAGTAAAGAAAAGACGTCTGCAAAAAATAAAAATTAATTTATAGATAATAATAATAATAATAATTTTATATTTGAATTTTTAAATTCTTACCCCACAACCCAATAAGCTACTGTCGAAGGAGATTTTTTTGGATTATTGTTGGTTGGAGGAGTGAAATGAAAAAGAACACCATGCTCTTTTACTGAAGTCAATGTACTTAGACCAAACTTTGCAGACTCTCTATTCTTTGATATTTCCTTTATAAAAAAAAATAATCATCATAACTATTAATAAAATTTGTTTCCTTTGTATCATTTTATCAAATTTTCAAATAACTGATTTTCTATAATATTTGTACAGTGGGTGATCGGTTAACGAACAGATCGGATAACGAACACTTTCGCGAAAGATTTTTATGATCGGACAACGAACACATGTTCGGATAACGAACACTTCACTGCACAAGCATAAAAAGAAGTGACAGAAAATAATGAATGCCGATTGATTTTCCCTTGTCTTCAGGTAACAATTCGAAACTTTTCGGAGTGTGGGAGATGTTAACATCGACGCTCAACCCGATGCCGATCGGATAGTGTTTCCCTGAACTTTGAAACACTCCATTGTAATTCCAGCTTTTTGTTTATTTTTCTGACAAATAATTTTTTTATAGTCTTCGCGAGACTGTCGGACACTCCATAAGTTTGCGTCGGTTTTTATTTTCTAAAGGTGAGAGCTTAACTGTCCTATCGGGTATTCGTTAACATTTTAATACCAAAATTTCGAATTTTATTCAGGCCTCACATTTACATAATTCTTTCATGCGCTAGTTGATTTCTGTTCTCTGAATTTTTGTGAGTGCTTTGCTGAACTTTTTATTTCAAACAGAAATTGATAATATTATGGAGCATAAAAAGAGTGGAGTGTCAAGAACTGTGCTCACCATAGAAACCAAGCAAGAGATAATAGCCAAAGTAGAGAATGGGCAGAAGATGTCTGATGTTGCTAGGCAGTATGGCTTGAACAGGTCTACAGTAGGCACAATCTTAGCTAAGAAAGATATAATCAAGAAGACTCAAAGAGCTAAAGGAGTAACGAAAATCACATCTGAGAAACAAAGATGTTCCATCCATGAAAAAATGGAGAGATTGCTTTTAATTTGGATAAAAGAAAGGGAAATGAAAAGAGATGTAACTAGTATGACTATTATTCAAGAGAAAGCTAGAGAAATTTTTGAAGAACTGAAGAAACAAACTCCACATTCATCACATGAGGAGATAGAATTCAAAGCCACTACTGGATGGTTTTCAAAGTTTAGAAGGAGAACTGGCATTAAACATGTGGCAATTCACGGTGAGTCTGCTAGTGCAGATAAAGAAGAAGCTGAGAAGTTCTGTCTCAAATTTGAAGAACTCATTAAAAAAGAAGGATATTGTCCACAACAAATTTTCAATTGTGATGAAACTGGTTTATTTTGGAAGCGCATGCCGAACCGTACCTACATTACGAAAGAAGAGAAAAATATTCCTGGGCATAAACCCATGAAAGACCGATTGACGTTACTTTTGGGAGCTAATGCTAGCGGTGATATGAAGCTTATCCCGCTTCTTGTCTATCACTCTGAGAACCCTAGAGCATTCAAAAAAAATTCCATAATTAAAGAAAAACTGCCAGTGATGTGGAGATCGAATAAAAGGGCATGGGTCACGCAGGCTCTTTTCAAAGAATGGCTGTTTGAAGTTTGTGCTCCGAGCATCAAGGATTACCTTCAGACCAATGAATTGCCATTAAAAGCACTGTTGCTATTGGACAATGCACCAGGACATCCAAAAGACCTTGAAGATAATTTGTTGGAAGATTTTCCCTGGCTGACAGTTCAGTTTCTACCTCCGAATACCACTTCGTTGATCCAACCAATGGATCAAGAGGTTATTGCAGGTTTCAAGAAATTGTACATTCGAGCACTGTTTCGTCGGTGTTTTGAAGCATGCCAGTTCTCCTCAACGATGACATTAAAAACGTTTTGGAAAGAAAAATTTGATATTCTTGAAGCTATACGGCTCATTCAAAAGGCATGGTCAGAAGTCACTCAACGACAGTTGAATTCTGCTTGGCGAAAGCTGTTTCCCTCCTGCATTCAGAGAGAGAGAGAGAGGATGTCCCTGAAATTATGGATGAAATTGTGAAAACTGCTAGAGATCTGGAATTGGAAGTGAATAAAGATGACATTGAAGAGCTCATAATGGAATCTGAAACTGATCTGACGACAGAAGAACTCCAAGAACGCTTAAATGAAGAAAACCAAGAAACTCAGCGAGATATGTTTTCTTCTGAAAAAGAGGAAGATGAAAAAGGATCAATGCCAACATCTGCTATTAAAGATCTTTTGAAGAAGTGGGAGGATGTCAGAACAACGGTCTTAGAATGGCATCCAAACCAAGTTGAGGTTAATAGGCTTGGGGATCTCTACGACGACAGCGCTATTAATTACTTTCGAAAAATCCTGAAGAAAAGAGAAAAGCAATCGACATTGGACAGATTCTTTAACCCCTACAAACGGAAAAAACATGAGTAATAAAAATGCAAGACTGTATATATATGTATTTTTATTATTACATATAAATAAACGTAGTAAAAAAGTATATATATTTTTATTTTTTGGAGTCTCCGGAACGAATTAATCAAATTCCCATAGAAACCTATGGTAAATAGATAATCGGTTAACGAACAATTCGGATAGCGAACAAAGTCTTGGAATGGATTATGTTCGTTAACCGATCACCCACTGTGTATATGAAAAATTTTAAGAACTGATTTCACAAAATGAAAAATGCTTGAAATAAAATTTGCAATTACCAAGATCAGTAATTATCTTCAATTATTCCAAAATTAAAATTTTTACCATATAAATAATTGATGAAATTTTCCAACAAACACAATTGTTATCATCTAAAATACACACTTTGGCAAAAAAAAAAAAACAATTCACAATGGTGTGCAAATTATTAAAAAATATGTAAATGTTTTACATATTTTTTAATGGGAAACTATGTGCCAACATCTTCCAATTGTGGCATCATTATGATACAAATGTCTGCTGATTCAACAACTGAACCCATCTTACTATTTTACAGCCAATTATCTGTCCTCTTGTTCAGCTGTTGATAAGTTCTATGCATCCAGTGTTAAAGCATTATCACAATCAATACTGGAGAATGCTATCCTATTCTACTGTGAATTTTGTTTGTGCAAATGAAAGCCAGTCCTTATATACCCCTTTGGGATGCATGGATATCATGGGCTGTTGTGGCTATTATTCTTTCATTTACCATGAAAACTTACACATACCTACAGATGGACTATGCAGATGATTATATCAGCTTTTACCATCCGTGGGCTTCCTCTGTTTCAGGATATGTCATTTTTTTTGTCAAAGAGTGTATATCATATTCTAAATCAATTTGATATATTTTATTTTTTATTGACTTCATAAGATAAGATTTACTTTTTCATCTTAGTGAATACATTATTTAATTTAGTATATAAAACATGAATTAGCAAATCATAACACCAATAGGGCTATGAGAATATAGTATAATTAGAGTGACCAGAAATATTTGAACACAAAACGGAACACCTTTGATATATAATAAAATGTAATTGCTTGTATTAAAAATATTACATTAAACACTGTTTAATCTTACTGGAAATAAAGCTTTAGTTTTGTTGATAGCTATGTCTGCTGCTGGCAGTTCAAGATGACGCTTTAAAAATGAAATTACTAAACTTGAAAAACATTGAACTAGATTTTTTATGCTGTTTTGTATCATTAGAAGCTAAAAATTATTTAGATTTGAAGTAAGCATATTTGATGAATATTGTGACATGTTTATGTAGCTTCAGAACGATGTAGGTTAAATCTCAAAGTTTATTTCAAATGAGAACAAAATCTTATTCCTTAATAAATCAATTTACTTATACAAAAATTAAGCAAAACTGACAATATTTTTACAATGTCAAAAGCAGAGTGTGGCACACTATTTTTCTACTCTTTCCATCCTGTCTTTGAATTCCATCCCCTGGCTGACACCATTTCAAATAGCTTACCATTTGTTTTATTTATCATCACAAATCAAACTTAAGTCTAAATTGCCAGATTATTTTTCAGACTATATTGAAGGTAAGTGTTAAATGGATAAATATTAAACTTGCTCTAAAGAGAATCAATTAAACCATAATCTTGTGTAAAGATTAAGTAAATTAATAATTAAAAAATTTTGGAAAACACTGACTGAGAATGGGACTCAAACCCTACTCTGAGATTAAAAACCCAGATAATAGCCTGAAAAATAATCCAGCACTATTTATCAATAATTATATTAGGTACTATGAAATATTTTGCAAAATATTTCATAGTACCTAATATAATTATTGAATCTAGAAGAAACTGCTTAATCAACTTTTATTTAAAAAAAAAAAAAACAGAACTATCAGAATAGTTCTTCATTTGTCAAAAATGGAACAAATGCATCTTATATTTCATTATCTATATAAATGATTTTGGAAAAGTGATCAGACATCCAGTATTATTATTAAAATTTCTTAATTTACTATAGTTAAATTTAAATTGATCAAAAATTTTAATAACTGATGCAATTATCTTTGGTTTATCATTAATTATTTTATATACTAATAATTAAACAACTATCCTTTTCAATGAATGGGAACACACAAAAATATACATGTAAATAAAGACAAAATTACATGTTTAATTTTACATAAAAGAATTAAAATCCTTAATTCAAATTCCAGAATAAATTTTATATAACAATATAATTGTATAATGATGTGTCATGTTATTAACAATATATATTTAATTTGTGCGTTAATTATTGATTTTTGCTATAAATATTCATCTAAAAATTATGTATGCATATATGGCAAAAGTTTTTATATAGTTAAACTGTTTACCTACATAAAAACATTTAGGAACATTTATAGAATAAACATGAATTATTAAATAGGATTTGATAAAGCCAACATGTAATCTAAAATTGAAAAATTTTAAATATCATATTCAAAAATTTGTTTTAACATCTTAATCTGCCATTTTTCTTATGTCTAATCATATCAAATGCTTTTTTTAATTGGTTATAATATTTATTTAATATGTTTATTCTTCTTTATGTATATATACAGTTTAACCTGCTTATAACGTCATCCATGGGACCGGCAACTTTTTGACGTTATAACCGAGTGTCGTTATCTGCGGGGTCATAATTTCAGTCCCATAAAAGTATCAAGTCTGTTTAAGAATCTATTATAAAATTCATCTAATTTAATATCGTATGTATAAAAGTGCAAACTAAATATTTAAATCAACTTTATTTACATTATTATGTCTAAATTTACAACGATGTAATTAAAAATTTCAAAAATTATTTTTTATAAGAAATTTTTATTTGTCAAGTTTCGATAATGGCGGCACTTTCGGTTTTGAGAATAATGTCGAATCAAAAGGCAACAAAAAGTTAAATTAAGCAAGAAATGAGAAAATTATCATCCAGGTGTTATTAACGCCTGGATGATAATTTTCTCGTTTCTTGCTTATCTATCAATAGACATGAAGTCCAATATCTTTCACTTTTAGGTTAAATTAATGTATATCAATTAAAAAGAAACAATAAAAATATTCACTTAAAAAAAGTCAGTTATTTTAGATTGTAGGCATTTTTCACCTAAAAATTGTTTATCAATGTCATTTTCTAAGTCGTAGATTTTGTTCATTATTTCCGATGAAGTTTTACGAGACCTGTAGAATTTGCTAAACCAAAGTCTCTGCATACATCTGCCTTTTTTCTTCCACTTTCAACTGCTTTAATTATTTCTACTTTGCAGTCTAATGTTAACGCTTTCCTTTTTAAGCTAGCCATTTTACCTGATTTGATGCTAAACTACAACACGAGTATGAGAGCTATGCAGACTAACCCACTGTCACGTCGTTTAAAGGGGTGGCGCATCTCACCCCATTGAATCAGGTGGTGACAGTACCACCCACAATCGTTCTAGGAAGCGGACTCTGACCCTAGGACTGAACACAGTATTTTCTTTGATAAATAAAATTTATAATTTAATTTTGTAAATTTAAAAGTGCTTCAAATATGACGTTAAAACAGGGTTTTATGTCGTTACAAGTGGGTTTTTTAACATTATCTAGTATAGTAAAATCGTGGGACCAATAAAAATTTGACGTTATATTAGGGTTGTTGTTGCATCTGATGTTGTTATAATCGGGTTAAACTGTATAAAGAAAAGTTTAAACTGCTGTAAATTGTCTTAAATTTGATGCATCAACAAGTCTCTTGTTATATTTGGAAGAAGAGATGTTATTTTGACTTTGTGTAGGGGAAGTTTATTGCACTTGCTTAAATTAAAATATTGGATATGTGCCACACCCCATCTTGAATGTAAACAAACTAAAGATTTAACAACTGGTTTTTTTCAATTGTATTTTTCTTTTACTGAAGTTTTGGAATATTTATAAAAATATTCAAATTAAAAGAAACAATAAATATATTCATATCTTGCCCTTCTTCAACACCTCAGAAACACAACAGTCTTTATGCACAGAGTCAATCTTTTATTGAAGCTACTCATCCACCTCAATATACAAAAAATTAAAAAACAATTAATTATTTTTATTGTGATTGTAATTAGTTAATGAGCAATTATTTATTGTGACATGGCCACAATCAGGCTGCAATTTTTAATCATATTTTTAATTTATTTGATTTAAAATATATGCTCTCACCTCAAATTAGTAGTGTGTGTCTTGCCCCTGTACATCATACTTTTCCTGCTAGTAATAGAGTCATGCCAGTCATCTAAGTAACTCCTTTCAGGGAAAAATTTTTGAATTGAAATAATGTGACTTCTGGTTTGCATTAGGAGTTCATATATAGTTAGTTGGGGCCTCCTGTCCCTATGCTTTCCATATATGGTCTTGGCTTTCATCTATCTAATGCCAATTTCGAGATTAAGGAAGGAAGGACGAACAGACAGTTGGAATGACAGTGGGAATTTATAGGTCTACAATTTTTTCAAATTGTAGCCCAATAAATTTATTAAATCAATTAAATAATGTATTTTTATTGTGATTGCGCCACCACCTGGGAAGTTTTGCATTTTTTTACATATTAAGACAGACAAGCAGCCTCAAATAAAGTGCCCATAAAGACTGTTTTGTTCCTGAGATATTGAGGGAGGACAAGATATGAAGACATTTGTTGTTTCTTCTAATTTCTGAATATTTTTTTATTCCTTATTGTCCTAGCCATTTAATTTATTAATTTGAAATATTTGTTTTACCTATTATAATTTTATTTTAAAAAATATATTTTTTTGAATAAAAGTAATCTAAAATCTTATTTAATAAAAAGTAATTTAGAATTAGATACTGAAGGTTTAACTCTTCTATATTTTTAATGTTTTGTATGATAAAACAATCGAAAAGAAATGAAAATTGTGAAGAAAATTTACAAGTAAATATTTTAAGATAAAATGACAAATAGAAAAAATTTGACTACAATTTATAATTTCAAAACAATTTAAAAACTATAATAAAATTTTTATAATAATTAATATAGCTTACTTTTTGTTTAAGAGTGGCCTGAAAGAGTTTACGTATCTGAAGGCAGCATCGGTGAAAGTTATTTATTATTTCTGTATGTATGGGACCTAGATTCCATTTGTTGACATGATCAGTAGGTGCAATAAATATACCATTTGCGATGTCAACATTTATGTAATGAAACAGAGTATTTTCCTTTCCGGCAACCAACCTAAATATTGCAATAATTTGATTATCAACAAGTATACAACTTCTAATCAAAAACTTAAAATATGTATTATAGTATAGCATTTAAATGTGAAATTTACTTATTTTGAGTGTAAAAAAGTTTCAAAAATTTAGAATTTTTATAAACAAACAAATGATAAAATATTACTGAATTTGAAATAGACAGCTTTGTCATCTAAAAATATGCCTATTCAAAATTATGTAACAAGTTAAATTCTATTCTTAATGTTGTAGTATATATGTTACATTGGTTAAAAGGGTGTAGATCACAATTTAAGTTTATATTAACATTTCCTTCATACATAAATTTTATATTTAAATAAAATTGAATAATTTCATAAATAATAATTATTGTAAATATTGATAAAATTAACAATGAAACAATAAAATTAATTCTATTCATTCTTTATGAAGTCAAACACTCAGAATTTCTTTCAGACAATAATTGCATACTTATTTTTCATACAAAACAACATAAAAAAATATTACAAGCCTAATTTCTGATGTTTGGTAAATGTAAAAAGAGAGAGACAGAATATTACAAGATGTCTACAATTTATTGAGTGGATTAAGATATTTAATAAAAAATTAACCAAAATAAATATCATGAGATGTCTTTTACATCAAATATAGCAACTTAAAAAGTTTTACTCTATTGCTGAAAATACTGTTCTCAACAAGCATTGCTGCAAAATGGTGACCATTAGAGAGAAAGCAAGTGCATATTGTGGTGTTAGGAAATTAATTCTCCAATAACAAAAACCATGCTGATTGCATTTTTTTTTATGCAAGAGATAACGTGCAAATGGAATTCATAGCCAATGGCTAGACTGTCAATCAACATATCTATATGATTATCTATGGCAATCAATGTAGAATGTCCATCACTGCCACCATGAAATAGTACCTTCTTCATGATAATGCAAGACCACATAATGCCATATCAGTATAACAGCTGGAGAACAGGTGACAATGCTTCCTCATCTTCCTACTCATCTGACCTGTCCTCTTAAAACTGTTTTTTAATTTTCCCATCTGAAATGATCTATAAAAGACACATTTTGATGGTGTGAATGACATCCAATGGACAACTTAAAATCCACTACAGAAGAAGAGTAGAAGTTAGAGCTGTTTGAGGACCTCCAAAACTGTTGTAACTGCTGCATCACTGTACAAAGAGGCTATTTCAAAGTTACAACTTAGTAGGTTTCACTTTTGTCATTCCCAAGAAAAAGGCTCAGTCCAGAAACTTTTGAGTCAAATTAATATAGTTTGAAATGGAAATTGATATTTTAACGTATATGTCAATTTGCTTTCTTTAATTCTGTAATTTTTCAATCTTAACTCTACAATCTAAAAAAATTCAAGAACAGAAAGCCAGTAAAGTTTTTAAATTTCAAACATAATTAAATAGTTGTATAGAAAATAGTAAAACTAAACTTTTAATATAGTTCCCAATTCCATCTTTTTAATATATTCAGGATTCCATAATAAAAACTGATTAAAATAATATAAGATTTATAAGTTTCTATATATTTACTAATATATACAAATTTTTATAGCTAAAAAGTTTGTAAATTTCACTTTATTAGTTATACCTAAAACTAATGTAAATTAATAAGCAAAAGTTATACAAAGTAGTATTGTTTCATTGTGTTCTAATTACAAATAAAATTAGGACGATTGAAAGAATATGAAAGTTATATTTCAAGATAGAGATGTTTCATTTTTCTTAAATAAATGGAATCATTTACTATATGGAAGTAAATAATTCTATTTACCATTTACTTCCAAAATCATTAATGTCAGGATTATATTTTGATGAAGCTGGATGTTAATGATTTTGAAAGTACTGTATATGTTACAGTTATTTAAATTGTTTATGTAGCTCATGAAGCTTAATTTTTTTTCTTTTAAATTCTAAATGAATAAAAATAAATTCTTACTTTATTGGACCTGATGCTGTGATTTCTTCTTCTGCTTCTTCTAAACTTTTTTTAATACTACTTAAATCATAATTATTAGGGAAGATTCTGTGAGACTTTTGACTCTAAAATTTAAAATATGATTGATTAAATTTTATTTTTATATTTATATTAGCAAGAATAAATCAAACTAATACAGCTGTCCCTTGATAGTTTGACATTTTGTAATCCGACATGCTCAGTAGTCCAACGCACTTTTTGCAAGGTCACTGTGTCCCCGTCACGTGTCTGCTTGCACAGAAGCATGTCGTGACATAAATCTCCCCACCCAATTTTACACGATGACACATTTTGTATGTTTTCCATGAACAGTTCTGTTCGAACAGTTGAAGTAGGGAAATAAAAAAATTACTGGGAGAAAAGAATTGATAGCGAAAAAGATGATTGCGATGGTCGTGATCAACAATCGTGATTATCACGAGCGTGTTTTTTATGCTGAATTTTTCCTATCCAATAGATCACGCGGCGTCTGAGACACCGGCACTTTTTCAACTTATTTTTGCGAGTAAACTCGGCGTGCACTAAAAACGTTATTTATTGCATTTTTCACAGCTCAAAAAAATTAGAGAAATCAAATATTTTGAAAAGTTTCAGGAAAATGCTGCTGAAAAACTGCCACCATGCATCTTACACATGCCTCGTGATCTAGGAAGGGTTGTTAATTAATTTGTTTAGAAAGTTCAGTTCAATGGCAAGCACAAGTTAAAACGAAAGCATAAAATGCTAGATTCTATGATATTGGACAAGCTACAGTCTATGACATTATGAAAAACAAAGACAAAATTGAAAAATTTATGAAATCTGTAGAGGATGATTCTAGGGACAGAAAAACCCTTAAAATGAGTGAATTCCCTGAGTTGAAGAAGCTCTGTACATTTGGTTTAAACAACAATGAAGCAGACATGCTCCTATTTCAGGTGCCATTTTAAAAATTAAAGCTCAATTTTTTTTTATCAGGAATTGACAAAGAAAACTGATTTTCGTGCTAGTCACGGCTGGTTCGAAAACTTCAAAAAACAGTACAAAATATGATTTTTGCAGATGAGTGGAGAGAAGTTGAATGCAGATGAGTCCAAGTTATCTGAATTTATTCAGAATTTAAGCAAAAAGATCAGTGAATTAGACTTAACTCCTGAACAACTTTATAATGCCGATGAAACTGGTCTAAACTGGCAGAAACTTCCAACAAAGACATTTGTCACTCCAGAAGAAAAAAGTTTTTGGTAGAAAACTTCAGAAAGAATGTATCACTCTCAAGTTATGTGCGAATGCATCAGGAACCCACAGGTTAAAACTGCTAGTTGTGGGTACGTACAAAAAATCTCGTGCCTTCAAAAGTGTTAAAATATTGACACTACCAGTTACGTACATGTGCCAAAGCCGTGCCTGGATGACAAAAGAAGTTTTTCTGGATTGGTACAAGAACAGCTTTGTTCCGCAAATTAAAGATGAGCTAAGAAAAAAGAAACTGCCAGTGAAAGCCCTCTTCTTGTTAGACAATGCTCAAGGACATCCTGATAAGGACAAATTAAAAATCAAAACTGCCGATAGATATATCAAGGCAATGTCAATGTACTTACCAAAAAATACTATGACATTGATTCAGCCCATGGATCAATATGTTATCAAAACTCTCAAGGCACACTACAAGAAGCGACTCCTTATGGATATTGTCAGTCAATCTAATGCTGACATCACATCAATTTTGAAAAAATTTAATATCAGAGATGCGATTATCAATGCTGCGTTTGCCTGGCAGCAAGTCAAACCTACTACATTGATTAAATCATGGAAAAATATTTGGCCCAGTAACCCACTCTTTCCAATAGAAGTTGACAAAGAATCCAACGACCAATCTCTGCAAGTTGTACTAGATGCTGCCCTTCAAATTTGCAAGGAAGTGACTAATTCATCAGAATCAAGTGAAACTTTACGAAGCTGGATTTTAGATGACAATCTCAATGCTGACTTAACAAATGAAGAAATAATTAAGGAAATGACAGAATCTGGTGAAGACATGACCCAGGAAGCACAGGAGGAAAAATCTTTCACTGTCAACTGTAATGATGATGTGTTGGCTGCAAACACTTTGATGTGTTGGCTGCAAACACTTTGATGTGTTGGTGCGAGGAGAGAGCATATGACTTTGAGAAAATTTTGATGTTAAAGCAGATACAAGAACAAACAATGACAGACTGTCTAAACAAGAAAAAGCAAAAGACAATCAAAGATTTCTTCAAAGTGTGAACACAGTATGTACATATTTACATATGTACATAATTAATCTACCTATGTTATGGCATTTAGTTATAATGCTGTACCGTACTGTATTATTTATGCCTATACATACTGTATGTACTGTACATTTATTGGCTTCCATATTTCTTTTAATAAACATGTTTTAGTTAACTGAAATGGGTATTTCATTTCCATATTAACCATTTCCATATTAACTATTCTTACTTTTTACTCATAAAATGTAAGAATATTGTAGGCTACTGCTTTAAAAATAATACCAAATATGTAATCACTTTCGGTAATCCGGACACTTTTGGTAATCCGATACCCCTTTGGTCCTATACCTGTCGGATTATCAAGGGACAACTGTATTTATTGACAAGACTATGTCTTCTTTATAAAATCGTACTGCCCACATTTCTTACTAGCATAGAAGTATGAAGGAGTACATGTTGAGAGTTGATATTTAGCACAGAGTATTAGGTGCCCAAATCATTTGCGCATAAAAAAAATCCAGACTCGTAGGTAGTCAGGGGACCGAGAATCGAGTCAAAATAAAATCTAAAATGGCGACCCTCTTCTACAAACAGGCAAAACAGCCACCTCACCCCACCGAAGTCAGGTAGGGAAGAGTACCACCCACAGTCATTCTAAGAAGTGAACTCTGACCTTAGGACNCGTTTACAATCATTCTATAATCGAACCAATATGCAATAACAAATTCAAATTTAAAACAGTTTGAACATTTGGTTAAAAAATTGAAATATATAAAAATATTTATAACAATGTCTGAAATGTTATCAATTTAATACACCTAAGTACTCAACGAAAACCAAACAGTTAAAAACAAAAAATCACATCTAAAATATTACAGTACAAGCCATTCTTCAGGTTAAGCCTTAATCCTCTCCCTCTCTACCTGAGGGGAATTTTGAAAAATCCTTTCTTAGTGTATGTTTTCATGATGTACCCTAACTGTGTACAAAATTTCATCTCTTTAGGTTCAACAGTTTGCTCTGAGCAATGATGAATCAATCAATCAGTCAGGACAAGTAATTTTATATATTTAGATTAACTTTAAGAAATATTAAAGTAACAAGAAATGAATTTAAAATAATCTTGCATTTAAGTAATAATATCTTATTTTTAAATATATAATGATAAAAATCTGAAAAGAGTTTTGTACAACAATGACCATAATTTAACCACAATAAAATTTTAGTTTAAAATAATATTTACTTGTTTTTAAAATTGAATATGGACTAATATATGATCTTCTGGAATATTCTGCAATTTACTTGACTACCTAGTTATTTTTTTACAATCACTTAATTCTTAATGAAATAAACGTTTTGTTGTAAAATCACCAACCATCTCAACTGCAATTCATTGACAATTCTGACTACCATACAGTATTTAGAGGAGTTAGCTTGGCCAACCTTATCTCCAAAAAAGTGGATTCGTCCTGCCATACTTAAGCATCTCAACATCACACTTGTATGACACTTACTTACTACCTAGGATGGTGCAAGTGTTAAAAATTTATATTATACAATCTGATGTTGCATAAAAAAACATTTTTTTTTCTCATTTGCAGTAATGATTTCCCTTTCATTTTTTTTAATATACGTGTTTCCTCGCACCATCCAGGTTTTAAAGGTTATAAACTTATACAAGTTGTTTATTAATTTAAATTCTTCCATTATCAACTATGCAGACGATATAAAGTTGTTAAATCATGATCCCACTACTCTCTAATTCAATCTTCACCACTTATCCTCTGTCTTTAGTAAAGTTAACCTTAAAATTAATGTACAAAAATCTGTAATAATGTGTTTTTCTTTACTCAGGAATAAACCCCTACCACCCCTTTTTACAAACACTCATGCATTACAATATGTCAACACATACAATGATCTTGAAATTATTTTCAACACTAAATTAACTTTTAGAAGCCATACAGACAAGACAGTAAAATCACTGGCCATCCATTGCAGGATATTATGATTTCAAAATAATGCCAAATATTTTGGCATTATTTGGCATAGATTTAGAGGATATGGTTTTTGTAAAACCATATCCTCTAAATCTGTTCTATGGTTCATATTTTTTGCCAATTTTCAATCCCTTATGGACTATTGTCTTCCCATTTGGTCCATGGGTTGCCCCTCTTTACTTGCTAAAATATTGAGAGAACTTGATAAACTTTACCTACTTTTAAATAAGTTTAGTAACCTACCATAAACCAATAACCCAAATGTTGCAAGAGTAAGGCTAGATCTTCCCGATTTCTTCAAAAGAAATAAATATATCAAATCAAATTCTCTTTTTAAAATATTTTAACAGTTTAATTCCACAATTTTGGCTAAATCTAAGAATCCCTGGAAGAAACACTCATAAAACTACATGTATATATACTCCTCATTTTTGTTTGTCATTGTCACAAAGATCTTATTTTTATCAAATAGCTGATAACATGCACCCAACAATGTCTACTCCGTGAAAAATTTGCTCATTATAAGCAGACATGTCAACATTTCTTACATAACTCATAAATATTTCTCTTTACTTTTTACTTCTTAATTATTATTATTATTGTTCTTTTTAATATTCTTACTATTTTCTTTTTTATTCCCACATTTTTGCTTGTTATAATTACACTTTTTATTTAGCATACTGCTGAATGTGTTTTTTAATACAAGATTTTTTTTAATATTTTTTAATGAATGTATATTATCTGTATGTTTTTTATTTATATTTCTCTGCTATATATATTTTTTACGTATCATGTTATTACTTGTTCATGTTTTTCCATTGTTTGTTTTGTAATTTTTAAACTTCTTTTGAGCTTGTTATGTACTGGGGCAAAAATCAACTGCTTAATGGCATTTCTAAAATTCAATGCAAAATAAATAACTAATAAAGAAATAAATAAACAAAAGAACATCAGTTTTACTAAGTTTCCCCATAAGAACTGATTAGTCCTTTTGGACTAATGCTTGCCTTTTCAAACACTTTACACCACTTTAATTTTAGACTAATCAGTTCTTATAGGAAACTTGATTAATTGTTGCAACTGCAATTCCATGATTGACTATTTAACATAAGTTTCATTTTAGCATGTAAATTTATTACCATTTTGATTATTGCATAATAAAAATTTAACTGAAATAGTTATAAATTATAAAAATACATTTAAATTAATTTATTAATAATTTTGCTTATCAATGCATTCTTTACTATTATTCATTACTCGATAATTACTCTCACTATCTAACAACTATTATTTAATATATTTAACTTAAAACTTATAAAATCAATATAAATTACTTTAAAAATTTAAATTAATTACTACTTTTTATTGTTCATGCATATTTGTAGGCATGCACAATTATACTGATTTGCTATTTCTCATTATCTTTATAAGTAACTGAAAAAATTAAATATTTTTTTTTTTTACAAATTTTATGATGTTAGCCAAGTTATAATAAATTATCTGAAAAAAAATATAATTTTTCACTAACACTTTTTTATGTAGAATTAACTTTTGTTAATTAATAATAAGAAAGGAATAACTTTATAAATTGATCAAGTTTCAACTGAAAATATTAAGAATTTCAATTAAATATATTACATTTTATATTTAATATTTGTATATAATTTAATTATTTTTCTGCATTTAAAGTATTTCAATTACATTGAATTTAAAGGATCAACACCAGAACAAGGGACAGATTACTGAAAATATCTTGACCTTTTAAATTGAAATGAATAAAGAAATAATTTAAATATAATTCCATTACATTGATTTTTTATAAATAACATTAATTTTGAAAAATATACCCTATATATTGCTCCTTCACTACTTGTTCTTGAATCAGCATCAGAACTTGCCGATGTATGACTACTGCTCTCTGTTTTTCCCCTCCGTCCTAATATTGGTGTCATTTCATCACTAGTTCCAGGTGAATGAGTAGTTTCAGCATCTGAATCAGCATCTCCTTGTCCTATTATAAAAAATATTAATAATGTACATGTATTTATTATTAATAAAACTAATTTATTTTTTAATTAATTATATAGAAAATAATATAAATTATCCCATATATTGATCATGAACTGGATTACTGTAAATACTTAGATAAACAACCTATTCCAGCAATTATTTTAAATAATAAACTATTTTTTTTATTTGTATTTAGTCTTCAACTTTTTAAAATATATTTCATCCTGAATTTTAAAAATTTTAAGATATATTATTATTTTATATGTTTAGTTTGGAAATGCCAAACAATTATGATATAAAGTAAAAATATTATATTACCAACTGTAGATAACAATTGTTGCCTTTCCCCATCAGTACTTGTTTTCTTTTTAAGAATAGATGTGATTTCTGGCATTTTTCTTGTACCTAAATATTAAATTAAATATATCAATTTACACATATTTCTTATTAGAATTTATGAAAGATATTTTTAAAATATTTAAAACCTTTTTGCATACATATATTCAATTATGTTATTCAAAGAATATTTTTTAAATGCTAATTATAAAAATATACCTGTTCCAGGACTTGAAGAAAAAGAAATATTCAATAAATTAGACTGACTCAATGTTTTCTGATTTGTAGATTTAAGTGGTTGAGATGTTTTACTAAATGTTCCAAAGTTTCTTTTTGAGAATTTATTTTTTGAACCAAACCAATCTGCATAACAAATCTGTGGACAGGATTCAGATTCCAAACTGAAATGAAAAACAATAAATACAAAACTGAAAAGGATCTGAATAATATAAATTATTTTTTATTGATGAATATTTTAATTTCCTTACAATTTTTCAATGTGTGCTATAATTCCTAATGATTCTAACTGCAATACAGTATTCTGAGCTTGATCAACATAAAATGGATCAGGTGCTGGATGACCTTTTGCTCTAAAATGAAAAAATAAATAAATTTTATCTTTATTTTAGTCTATTTTAAATTTATATTAAAAACTGTTTTCTATTCATTATGTTAATATAATTAAAATTTTACGTTACAGTTACAGAAAATCAATATAAAATATTCATATGTTATTATTTTAATCCAGTTGCTCTCAAACTGCAGAATATTAATCTATCATAAAAGAAATATGGAAAGATTGCCCATTTTTTATTCCTCCATTATTACTTCAGGCAAATTATAATATTCTTAAATATATAATTTATTTCAATAATTTAAGAACCAAAATGAATTTTGATAAAGTTTCCAAACATCAACTACAAAAGTACAGAATTTAAATAATATAATTATAATAAGCAATATTGTTGATTTTCATTATCAAATACAAATTAATATATTGTAAATATGAAAATGTAAATCTACTTATCTATAAAACTGAGTAATTTTGATTGTTCTTATTTGTTTTTTCAATCAAGAAATAAAGATTTACAATTAATATGAGATCCAATTATTCAAAATTATTTTTACAGATAAACAGATTTGTATATCCATGCTTACTTTATATTAAATTGGTTTAAACAAAAAATTAACGACATTTCTGCCATATAATTACTTCTTAATTTTTGCTGTCAATATCTGAAAATTTTCTAAAAGTTTATTTTGATTGTTAATTTATGGAAACTAATAAAATATCTAAGAAACATATAATAGTATGTATAAAAATACAATGAAAGAAAATCTTTACTACAATATAATATGATTGATACAGTTTGAGAACTAATGTTCAAATGAATAAAATAAAATTAATTTTCAAAATTACACAAAAATAATTTCATGCATAAATATTCTTTAAAAAAAAATAATAAATGCACAATCTATTAATTTAAAATTTCATTACATACTGTAAACTGCATCCTCCTGCTTCTAATATTATTCCAAGTAAAGTGTGATTCTAAAATTATGAATAATTATGCTTTAGAATACTTCAATTTTAAATATTTATTAAAATTTTAAATTGAGAAAATTACTTTCTTAAAATCAAACCAAGTCTTAGATTTTATGTATTAAAATAAAGTTATGTAAAATATTTTTTATTTTTAAAGTTTTAAGGTTAAAGTATTTCTATATTTTTATTTATAAATTATACAACAATATTCTTTCATTAACTATAAACAATTATCTCACCAATGCCACAATTAAAAGAAACCATCTTCCATCTGGTTCTCTATAACCTCGGTCATTATTTTTTTGATTATCATTATCGTTGTAGCGACGTGTCGGAAATATTTCTCTCCAAATTATAACTTGAGATAGTTGTTCTTGGGCTGTAAGATTGAGAAGCTGATACAATTTGGTGTACAAAAAGATATCTAAGAAATCTTCCTTTGGTAAGTGATTAGCTAACAAATAACCCTGAATTGAATTTAAAAATATGTAAAAATTAGATAAAAATTCAATTTATTAAAACAATTTTTATTATAGATTATTTTTGAAATAAAAAATGAAAATTTTTCAATTTCAGAAGATATACAGTAGAATTATAAGCTTTAAGATTTAATTGATGCACTAAATTAAATTTAACATAAAAGTCAAAGCTAGAATACCACTATATACTGTAAATTTATATTAAAAAATTGATGAAAATAATTTTAAATAATTATAATATTTAAAGTTGCTTATTTATTTCTAACTTAAAACTAAATTAAAATACATTAAAATTTTAAAAAATTACCTTATAAAAAGCACAGGATCCAAGAATTGTATACAATCTTTGAGTATTATAATAAGCTTCAGACTGTAAATCAAATATTCAAACAATTAACAAAATTATTAAAATAATATTTTTTAATTTAACATATTAGAATTAAAATAATAAGCAGTTTATATAAACATAAATTAATTGCTATCTCTTGAATTAAAAAAAAACTGAATATGGCATCAAAGATAGCAATAGCAGAATTTCAATATTAATAATTAGATATATTTAAACTGTAATTATAATATAATTCAGTATAATAATTTTATTGTATTGTGTTATAAAAGTAATATAATACAATAAAAATCACAAGCTCAGTTAATTCAATTTAACAATTTAAAATCTTTTAGACAATTTTTATGAATTCGACAAAACACCGAAAAAAATTTAATTTTTTTTTAATCTTCAAACATTTTTTCACATTTTAACTAACAAATAATTAATTATAAATTGTTAAATATATGCTTAAATAATATATTTGCTATTATCACAGCATTACAGCAGAATTAAAATGCATTTTATGATATATACTCAATATCAAAACTTAAGTACTTTTAAGCAGTTGAACTTAAACTTACAATTAAACTAATTGTGCACTTTTAATGATAGTCTAATTGTATTTCTTTTGTAAAAAGTATTATAATTGTTCTGAAGACTAACTAAAATGAAATAATTAAAATAATAGTTTAAGTAATACCTCAAAATATAGCTTTAGTGAAATACATGATATTTTAGATTATAAGAAGAAGATACTGGAATAATTGTAAATAAACTTCAAAATGAATATAGGCTTACAATGTTCACTTAATTAAAGTGAAGAAGTCTTTATTATTAAAAAATGGTATCAATCTAATGTGTGAGATCCGTGATTTTTATGCAGATGTCGGGAAAAAACCTTTGTAAACAACTCTGATGAAAAAAACACTCTTGGTGAGAATTATATTGGAGGTCACCATTTGTTTTCACAATTAGATGGGAAAGTTGACATTTAGTTGATTGGAATGCACCGTTAGTGTCAACA
Organism: Centruroides sculpturatus; assembly: GCF_000671375.1. Lineage (NCBI taxonomy): Eukaryota > Metazoa > Arthropoda > Arachnida > Scorpiones > Buthidae > Centruroides > Centruroides sculpturatus. Next base: position 439,319 of record NW_019384660.1, on the reverse strand, counting down.
GAAGTCGATCATGTGATTCCTTTCCCACAAAGAACATATAAAAGCTTGAGCCCCCGGAAGCTCAGGGTGACCAAAGGAAGTTATACTTATTAATGTGTGCATCTTGTCTCCATACACCAGACACAGCAACCGAAAGTACATCGCCATACGACAGACCACAACTTCGAACTTCCATCATTCTTGCCACGTTCTACAGTTCCTGCGCTGACTACGATTCCTATGGCCCATTCAACGAACACATATTAGTCATATCCTCACAGAGGTATTTGTATTTTAGAGCTTTGTGAACTCTCTCTCTCTCTCAGAATAGCCATTAAAGCTGTTAAGAGCAGCCCTTTGTATAGTTAACTCATATTTAACTGCCTTTAACCTATATATTGTTATCACCTTATGTAACCTAGCATAGCTATTCAATAAATGTTTTGTTATTTTGTTTAACCTGTTGTCTATTGTTGTACCTGCCAACTTACCTACGTACTCCCCACTCGCTTTGCCCTCCTAGCCATCTGATAATCGGAGATTGGGTTTTACCAACCTGTTGCAGCGTAAGTGGTCAGTAGGGATTAACCCCTGACCCTCTGCTTATCTCACAAATGCAAGTATAGAAGTAGAAACAATGTTGTGTTCAGAATATTAAATATTTTATTTGCTAGATTAAACAGCAGAAATCTAATTTATACATCTCGTTTTTTTAATAACTATCTAATTTATAAAATAAATCAGAATCAAATTAAATAATTCATTTGTATTTAGTAATATATTCATTTCTGAAACTAATTTTGATCAAAACTCAATATTCTTTTCTTGTACACACAAACAAATACTATATATGTACTGTACAGTATATATATTATTTTCTTGCCATAGCTTAAGCAATAGTTGAAAAAGAAATTGCATAATTTGACTTTAAAAATAGAAAGATAAATATTTTATATTCAAACAAAAATATTTATAAAAATTTATGTTGTTTTGCAAATTTTCATTTTTACATTTTGTTGTAGTCAACTTTTGTATTTTTATAAACTAACTAGCAGACCCTGCCACGCGTTGTTGTGGCTCAAAATGTATCTATTATAAATTTATAACACTTCCCCCGTGGGGGAAAATTTTTCGAAAAATTTCTTCTTAGTGTACATTCTCTTGACGTACCCTATTAAAACACAATCAAAAACGCAAAAACCTGCATCTAAAATAGTATAATAGAAGCCAAGTTCTTCACAGTAAGCCTTAATCCTGTCTCTCTCCCCCGCGAGAGGAATATCGAAAAATTTGTTCTTAGTGTACATTCTGTTGACATACCCTATTAAAACGCAATCAAAAACGCAAAGACCTGCATCTAAAATAGTATAAATAAAAGCACAGTTCTTTACCGTAAGCCTTAATCCTAACCATCTCCCTTCAGTGGGGTTGAATTTCGACATGTATATTATATAAAAACACGTGCGTATTCGAATGCAGCATTGTATCAAAATTTCAAAGGAATCGGTAGGAACAAACGAACATTACATTTTTATTTATATAAATAGATAGATGATCCGCTTTAATTCATTTTCACAGAAAAGCAAACTTAGGGTGTCGTACTCGTAGCGCCATCTGTTGGACATAAAAGCCTTAACACTAGATGATATAATTTAATTTATATGAATGTTTAACGGAATAATATACAGCCTATGTCCACCCTGAAGTTCCATTCTAAATATTGGTGAAAGAATTTTTTAAATCGGATGAGTAGTTTTGGAGATTACCTGCTGCATACAAACTTACATACATACAATACATTACCTCTTTATAATATTAGTATAGATTTGTAAATTATTTATTTATTTATATTTGTGTCAGCAATATTTTACTCTTGCATATTACTAATCAATATAAGAATGTTTCTATATACTCATCAGGCTTTGAGATGAATTAACAAATAGTTTTGTCAGATCTGATTAATTTTATATGTATTTTATATGTAGTCACAGTATAACTGGCATGCCAATGTGAGATCGAGCACTTGATTTTGCTATATTTTACAAAAATGTTAAGCCTAATTCTCCCTCATGATCGTTAAGAAAACATCACGATGAAAAAGGATTGAATGTCATCTTTCTCATCAACAACTGCTAAGAAAGTATAACAATTTACAGTTAACAGGATGAGAACATCAACATTCGCCCGCATAAACAGGATGAATCTAACATGGCATGAACCAAAGATTACATTCTACGTCCCATTTCGATACCTTCTCTTTGTCTCCCTGGATCACCTCTGTCCCAACACCTGCAAATTCAACCTTTGTCTTTGACAGCACTCAATCACATGATCATTTTCCCAGGCCCAAAACGAATATAAAGTAAATGCACCCCCACTTCAGGGCAATCGTCTCTCTGAAACCAATTTATCCTATGCATCTTCCCAACTAAAAGTCTCCAGCATCCGTTTGATTCTGAAATCACTGAAGGAGAGAAAGAGGTAGGATGTTTCACAACATTTTGTAAACTCTCTCGGATTTGGCAAACAGTTATCAGTACTTAGGACAGTTCAAACACTCTCTCGGTCCGGTATATGCCACTGATTATTCATATATGTATCCGAAATTGTGTAACCTTTTGTCAGATTTTAGTTATTCATTAAAATTTTAATTTTTCTTGTTAATGGTGTCTATTTCTCGGATATCACCTACACTTTCTTGATGACCCCTTTCACCCTCCCACTTGACCTGACCAGTTGATCCTGAAACGCAAGAAACATGCCAAGAAGAAACATGCCATGCACTGACTCTGTGAGCGGATCGTGCCAATCCGTTGCCGATTAAGCAGTATATAGGGATCCACTCCCAGTTCCTCACACCAATAGTCTCAGGGTTTTCAGCATGCTGGTCTCCTCTATTTATATGCGGCATACTGATCATTTCACAAGAACATGGTAATAATATTGTGATTCAGTTATCTGTGATTCTTTATCAAGTTAAGTGTAATTGGAAAGTTCTCAGTCATTCCACAACATTATATTTCACACAATAATCTCTCTTCTTTAAATAGGAGGAAAAATATAAAAATATTAGAATAATTAAAAATCACAGAAAAGTGCATAGAAAATTTTTGAATCAAAATTTTTCAAAAAATATACCTAGTTATAAAAACTAGAAAATATAAATGCTGATGAAATTACAGGAAATTCTTGTTAATTCAAACTCAGATAGTTTGAAATCCCATTAGTTTGTAACTACTATTTGTCCCAGCCAGGAATATGCAGATTTACATGTCAAGGAATTTGGTTATTTTGAATTACAACTAATTCAAAATTTGAAGTGAAAATTCTGTCCAAACTGTGATATTTATATATTAACTCATTCATTTAGACTGAAGTGCCAAGAATAACTCAAAGCAAAGCCATGTTGACCCCATTATACAGAAACACATTTTCAGGTGCCACTTTACCCATGGAATAACCTTTTTTTTTCTTATCTCATAAAATAAGGCTGGGCAAGATTGGGCTACAAATAACAGATTGATGTATTTGTAGGGCTCTAGCTACTAGATTTGGGTGATTTACTACTTTTGAGCTACTTTAAAAATAATTTGGGCTACATTTTGAAAATTCTGTTTTACTTTTTATAAAACTTATCTGGCAAACCTGTGAGGTTCTTATCAGATATGTGCTATTTACCTGCAGTTTATTTATATTATTATTAATTAATGAAAATAGCATTCTGTATATGTAGCTGTATTTAATTTGCTTAATAAATTACATCACTTACATGGCACTTGGCATACTGTACAGAAATATGCAAATCTCGTATAATTCAGTCACAATTTCATCCTTTGAAGTTTGAACTAATGAGGATTTCCTGTAACTTTGAAGTTTTGTATATTTATTTAAGTTAACATAAATATACAAACTTTCTAGACAACTCAATAAATAAGTTACATGCAATTAACATTTCATTTGTCACTAATTTGTAAAAGTTCCTAGAAAGTTAGAACTATCGTGTTACATCTGTTAATACTACAGTGCATGCAGATCATATAAATTATAAGTTAAGTAAAATATGCATGCAGAACAAATTAAAATATAAACATATTCTATCTAAATAATCAATGATATAAATTATATTACTTATATTTTTCTTTATAAAATAAAATTTTTACCATGTCATCAAAATCAGCAGATTCTAACTCATTTAATGTTGTATCTATTTGAGTCTGTAACAGAAAATATTATTTTATAGATATAGTGAATATATATAAAAGATAAGCTAATATTAAGTATTTTTTATAATTAAAATATTTAATCATGAGCTCATAATGTAATTAATATTTAACAAATAGTTAAGTTAAACAAAAATTATTACTACCTCAATTTCTGCAGTAAAATGAAAAGAATGTGCACAGGGTAAAGTATCAGTAAAGATGGATTCATCTCTCAATGGTTTATAATTCTGAGAGGCTCGAGAAAGATGATAATGAAAAAACAATGAAAAAAAATGATCTAATGACTCTTTGTTTTCATGATCTCCAAATGCTCTAGAAAAAAATTGATAAAAATAAATAATTCTACTATTAAATAATTTATTATTTTAATAGATACAATAGCAAGAAAAAAGAGATTTTATATTAGATTTTTCTGATAAAGGTTTTAAAATTTTATTTATTATTTTGTAACAATATATTACAAAATATTAAAAACTCCATAAACTTATATATACTACAATTTCTATTTTTGATCTGGTATGAAATTAACTTCATGATAATAATGGTAAAATGATGGTAGTGATAGTTTCCAGATGAGAACTTAATAGCAATTGAATGATCTGGGATCCTACAAAGAAACTAATTAATCTTTTTGCTTTTTATTTTCAAATTTCTGTGGTAAATGACACACCATAAATCCTGCTGTAGTCTCTTTTCTTAAACATTGGCCAAGTAAGTCTAAAATGCTAATTGATTTTCTCCATATTCACAGATAATTGCAGAATTTCTTAAACTATAATTGTTATCATCTTTAATGTTGTTGGGCATGGTAATAATTTTTATAAATTGAAGTTCTTGTAAATTCTAGTTCCATTTTCCAAGAACAATATGGAACTCCAGATAATCAATAAATTATAAGTGTGCATATCAGGACAAGTTGATTATAGACTTGCAGTTTTTAGTCTTTAAAAAATTGAGCTGCAGAGAGAATCTGTTATTTATGAAAATTAACTTTAGTAAAAAACTCAATTAGGATAGAAATATAGTAGAAATAAAAGTTTGCATAATGAAGATTGATAAGCAAACTGCAATTTTTTGGAATGGTTGGCATTGGAATAGTCATAAAAATTGAGTTCTTTCAACTTGTCTTAACCTCTTCAGAATGTCTCTGAAAGTAACGTTATTGTAAAAAAAATAAATAAATAAAACAAAACATTATTAGTCAATCTAATAATGTTTTGTTTTAAATGTATTGTTTTATTGTTTTAAATGTATATAATTATTTTTACTTGTCAAAATTCAATTTATAGTTATAAAAAAGTAATGACTTTGAAGTAATGACTTTATTTTAGGTTAATAATTATTCTATCAGGTGTCTTAACAAAGAAAGTTCCCTGAAATAACTTCATTATATTATCAAAAGTACTAATTACCAAAAATTTTATCAATTTTCAGGATATAAATTCAAATAAAAAGGGTCTAACAACATCAATTATACAGTGGATTTAACGTAAAGAAAATGATTAAGAGAGAACTAAAGAAAGATATGTGTATAGGTGTTTTTGGTGATTTGGGGAAAAATTGTAATGGCAAATGAATATGTTTGCAGTGCATAAAAAATTTTTCAAGTTTTCTAAAGAAACTCTTAGAGACTTTAGAAAATAAAAAGCTGTTTGATGAGTTTTTAATTGAAATTTAGAATTGGCATGTAGCTGGTTCTATTGCATAACTTTCAAATACATATAACGGTAAGCTATACATACAAAAGTACAGTAATATTTATTCAGAATCAAGAAACAATCTGAATTTCTGTAAATTTTTGTCTGATGACAATAATTATAATTAAATATCTGAAGACAAAGTCCTCCCAAAAAAGGAACCACCACGAATATATAGTCTGGAATACAAAGATGATAAATGGTGAAAATACGGGAGAATGATATAAGTTTTAATCCATTCCCATGTGAAAACAGATGATTATTTGGAAATCAGAATTCAGAGAAACTCATAAGTGTAATCGACGAGAGTGGATCGACTGTTAAGAATTGGCAAAAAAAGATTCCCAATTGTCCAGCTTTACATGAACAAATTATGTTGTTGATTTTACAAGATTTTTCCTTAAAGTTTAAAATGCCAGTAATTTTTGAGGGACAATGTGTGCATTTACGTTTATTTGATATTTTACTTGTGGTTAAATGAAATAAAATTAGAATTGTATTAATAAATCTAATTTTCTTTAGTTTAATCTTTAAAGTCACACCTCATCCTATATGCAAAGTTGTCTTATATGTGAGTAAATATGGTATATTCTTTTTAGAAAACTTCAAAGAAAATACATAAAAATTTAAATAAGATCAATATATATAAAGCTGAAAAACCAGATTCTTTCTTTCTGTCACTGTATGCCAAAAATGGCCACTAGAGGCACCCTTAGCTATTATTTAAATTAACAATAAATTCATTATATTATTATTTGATGCAGTTGTTTGCATTTTTGGCTGCATTTTTAATAGGGTATGCCATGAGAAATTCAGTATATTATTATTTTTTATTTGTAATAGGAATTTATTATTTATACCATGGAATGACACTGCTGCTGCTAGAACGTCCTCTAGGGAACGTTCTGGGCTACTAGAATAGAGGATTAGAAGTACGAAATAATCTAATAATCTTAATCTTTGTTGTTGTGTTTTGCCTGGGCAATGCCGGGTTCATCTGCTGGTCTATTAATAATAATCTAATCTACTATAAACCAAAACTTTAACTCAAAAATTATTGTATTTTCAGTAATAAAAATATAAGTTAATAATAAGTTATAGGTTAATAATGTCAAATTTATAATACTTTAATTTCATTACTTACTTTCCTAACATATGATACTGAATACGAATAAATCTTCCTAAATCATTTGATACACATTGAATTTCTGATGAACTTATACTATAAATATAAAAAACAGAATTTATATAATTGCTGTTTTTGTTCTAATATAATTTAAAACAATAATGTACAAAATTTTAATTTCTATAAAACAATATAAAGATTTAAAATTTTTAAAATATTCCCTTTTTTCATAATATGATTTTACATTATCATTACATTTATTTATAAACTGGTAATCATTAATCAATTAAGTATTTCAACAAAATATTATTTTATGCACATAAAAATATAATATTAATACTTATGATATAAAAATTTATTAAACTATAACCACAAGCCATCTTCAAAATATTTAATGTTTAGAGAGATATAATTCTTACATTTTAAGCTTTTACTTCAGTATTTTTAATTAGATAGAGCTTTTTTTTCTTACCAAGTATCAGGTAATGCAAGAACCATCACCTCCCTTCCTTCTCTAACATATCCAACATGTACTAATTGTTCATCTATCATAAGAGTAGAACTGTATGAAAAAAATCAAATTAATTTAACTATAAACACTTTTTATATTTAAGAAATTAAACATACTTAAGTGGTGGAGATGATGTAACATCTGCTATCATATGATTTAATGTGATGAACATTCCTTTCAGAGATAACAGAGTACTATCTTCTTCAGGAAATTTGTAGAGAACACCATCCTTTCACAAATACATGATATTTTTCTTTTTAGTTTTATCCTTTTTAAAGACATATTGTAAGATTTGATAACAAAAATCTCAAAATGTACCTCTTTAGCCAAAGAATCATTATCACTTCCAATTGTTAAATATAAAATAATATGAGGAATATGACAATAAGTTAAATTAATTTCTTCCATGGTACATCTATCTCCACTTAACTGTTTGACAAGTGGATTATAGTCTTCCTGCAAATTATAATTAAAAATAAAGATAAAATTTTTAATTAAAATAAGTAAATAAATAGTACTAATGATTTTTCTGGTGTACTATTTGACTAGTGCATATATAGGATGATTCAAAAAGGACTTTACAACATTGAAAATAAATAGAATTTTAATTAGAAGATTATAGAATGGTTGGGTGTTAATTTATACCATATTTTCATGGAATGACCAGCAAGCTGCATATAAATAGGGAGACCAGCATGCCAGAAATCCGTGGGTTACTGGCATACTGGCTAAACTGCGGCTAAAATGTAAAATTAATCAGATCTAACAAAACTAGTTATTAATTAAATGTTACAGAAAACATTCTTCCGAGTACAATAAATTCTTTTAATTTGAATGACTTAAAATCAGGAAGCGAGTTTTCATTTACAATACAATAAAACAAGTAATGACTTATTGACAGTAGTGGTAGTAGTTAGTCAGTGTGGGCTACACTGACCATCTACCATGATCTTAAAAATAACACCTTCCTTCCTCTCAAATTTCAAAGCTGATGTTAATCATGTAAGCTGAGATAATTTACAGAGTTTCTTAAATTTAATATGTTTATTTTTACATTTTTGAATCAAATAACTATAAAATTCACATTAAAAAAAGCACTCTCAGAGTTCCAAGAATATTTTATATATCATTAGAAAGAATACAAAATGAAGAAATTAAACATATAATTGTAGTTTTTAAGCTGACAGTTTCACAGTTTTAAAATAAAAACTCATTTGTTTTTACGTGATGTAACTTGTTTGTTTTTTTAATGTACCCTCTATAGAGGGATGTATTGCCTCACTTATACCAGCATGCCTGCATTCCCGTGGGATAAACAGTTTTCACCATATGGAAATATATGATTCATGGTCTTCCCCAGATAGACTGGCATGCTGGTCATTCTATGAAAATACAGTAGCAAAACCATCAAATTTGTCTCATGTAATGCCATAGTACTAAATTCCATCACTGTGAGACATTCATTTTAAACTGGCTGCTTTTACTGGTGCAGAGTGCAGTTGCTATGTGTTTTGGTTTAAGGAAACAAAAAATCCACAGTACTTCAATGGAATTTTTGCAACCAGTATTGCAGAGATAGTCCAAGTAGATCTACAATATGCATTTGGCAATGAAGTTTTGTTGACACTTAACCATAACAAATTCCCTGGTGGCCTATATGTTTCTGATTCTGTCATGAAATATGTATTAGCAAGCCTCATTCATAGTCCTAGGAAATGCATCTCATAAAACTGGCATTTCACAATCAACTGTTTGATGAGTTCTAAAACAAACTTTATAAATTTGCAATGCTACAAAAAACTACTGACACAAATAAAGTAATTTAAACAGTGTCAAATCTGGAAAAACAGAAGAAAATCTCTGAATTTTTTTTCTAAGGGATTATTATAGATCTAATATTTATTCCACTCTTGCCTATAAATCTCACTGAACTCAAAGTTTGAATCACTCTCATAGTTACCAAAGTGAAACAGACATTTTGCCAAAAAGTTGAATTCATGTGAGATATCTGCTATATCATCAATGGTACTTATATCAAACCAAAATGACTAATTGAGGTAAAACTTGACATATTTTACTATAAATTAATGTCTCAAAAATTCTGTAAGTCTTCTCATTAAAATTCTATTTGCTTTCTATGATTTTTAGATCATAAAGTCCTTTTTAATTACCATGTATGAAATAGCATATTAATCTCAACTCAATTAAGTTAGTATTAATATCAAATATTAATGATTTACAAAATTATAACTGAAATATTAATTTGTAATAAAAACTAACCAATGATTAGAATAATATATCAGTACAATAAAAATTCTTTTAATTTGAATGACTAAAAATCAGGAAGCGAGTTTTCATTTACAATACAATAAAACAATGACTTATTGACAGTAGTAATAATAGTAGTATTAGTAGTTAGTCAGTGTGGGCTACACTGACCATCTACCATGATCTTAAAAATAACACCTTCCTTCCTCTCAAATTTCAAAGCTGATGTTAATCATGTAAGCTGAGATAATTTACAGAGTTTCTTAAATTTAATATGTTTATTTTTACATTTTTGAATCAAATAACTATAAAATTCACATTAAAAAAAGCACTCTCAGAGTTCCAAGAATATTTTATATATCATTAGAAAGAATACAAAATGAAGAAATTAAACATATAATTGTAGTTTTTAAGCTGACAGTTTCACAGTTTTAAAATAAAAACTCATTTGTTTTTACGTGATGTAACTTGTTTGTTTTTTTAATGTACCCTCTATAGAGGGATGTATTGCCTCACTTATACCAGCATGCCTGCATTCCCGTGGGATAAACAGTTTTCACCATATGGAAATATATGATTCATGGTCTTCCCCAGATAGACTGGCATGCTGGTCATTCTATGAAAATACAGTAGCAAAACCATCAAATTTGTCTCATGTAATGCCATAGTACTAAATTCCATCACTGTGAGACATTCATTTTAAACTGGCTGCTTTTACTGGTGCAGAGTGCAGTTGCTATGTGTTTTGGTTTAAGGAAACAAAAAATCCACAGTACTTCAATGGAATTTTTGCAACCAGTATTGCAGAGATAGTCCAAGTAGATCTACAATATGCATTTGGCAATGAAGTTTTGTTGACACTTAACCATAACAAATTCCCTGGTGGCCTATATGTTTCTGATTCTGTCATGAAATATGTATTAGCAAGCCTCATTCATAGTCCTAGGAAATGCATCTCATAAAACTGGCATTTCACAATCAACTGTTTGATGAGTTCTAAAACAAACTTTATAAATTTGCAATGCTACAAAAAACTACTGACACAAATAAAGTAATTTAAACAGTGTCAAATCTGGAAAAACAGAAGAAAATCTCTGAATTTTTTTTCTAAGGGATTATTATAGATCTAATATTTATTCCACTCTTGCCTATAAATCTCACTGAACTCAAAGTTTGAATCACTCTCATAGTTACCAAAGTGAAACAGACATTTTGCCAAAAAGTTGAATTCATGTGAGATATCTGCTATATCATCAATGGTACTTATATCAAACCAAAATGACTAATTGAGGTAAAACTTGACATATTTTACTATAAATTAATGTCTCAAAAATTCTGTAAGTCTTCTCATTAAAATTCTATTTGCNTTAAATTCATCTGAAAATATTTGTTTTAGTTGTTAAAATATTTAAGAAAAAAAAATGTAAAAAAACTGATAGTAAATTGAAATAAACACATATATGTACTGTACATTACATATATTTTAAAACAATTTTAACTTAAAATAAATTTTATTATTATAATTATCTAAAATTATATAAAATCAACTTTTATTTCAAAACTGTAATTAGTCTTACCTTTTGAGCAGTAGTTATAGTTGAAAGAATTTCTCCAATTGTATTCATGTTTACTTCAATATCATCAACACTCTTCAACCAGTCACCTTAAAAATTTAATTTTATTCACTCTAATAAATAATCAAAAATAATGTATAATTCCTATTCATTGTCATAAAAATTCCAATAAAAAATTATTAATGTATAAAAAAAATGCTGAAACATTTAATAAAATATCAAAAACCAAAATGTGATATGTATAAATTAATTTAATGATGCCAATGTCACATTTGCATTATTGCAGAGACATGGCTCCATAAAAAGGTCGTCTCTGTAGCTAGGGTGTCGCTGGTGATTCTTCACAATCACCAGCAACACACAATTGTGAAGAATATCAGAAGACTTCTGTGTTTTTGTATTTTTTCTTGTATCTTCTGTGTTTTTATATTTTTTAATATGTAAATACTGTCAGCCAACTTCAAATGAGCTAAAACACTTCTTTATTAATATTTAAATAATCTAACATAAGGGTTCCAACCTCGTTACCAATGGTCCTAAATAGCCAACAAGTTGTTTAGGGACTCAATGAACAAATTTAAAGATATATTAATTGTACCACTCACTTGCCAAATTGATTAACTCCATAAAACAAAAAGTGGAGAAAAGTGACAAAGTAATATACATTCTTTTTTTAAAATTTCTTGTAAAATATAAATTCAAATAAACATTGTAGAATGTATTATTGTAGATGTAGCTTTTATTTAATGACATATAAGATGTATAAGATAGCATAGATATGCTATAATTGTTGTTATTATTACTATTTTGGTGTGATTGAGGGAGTTAATTGATTTGGCAAGGGAAAACCATAACATCAAATTCAGTCCTCACATTAGTGTACATTTTTTATTAAAGACTTTTTTGCAAAAATGAATAATAACTATTCTGTTACTGTTACAATGGTTAACAGTAAGAGAATAGTTAATTTAAATGAAATAATTTTGTTTAAATTAATTATTCAGCAACATAAATATCTTCTTCATCAGCTGTATTTAAGGTCCCATCATGTCGATTTATTCTTAAATTTTTATAAGAATCATGTTTAATAGGAGGAATGAAAAAAATTATTTTTAGTTTTATCCATCTTGATATAACGGGTATAACTTTTCTTTTTTCTTAAAACAATTGTCACCAAAATTAAAACAAGTGTTCAATATTCCACAAGTATACTTACCTCTTTGGCAGTTTGACTGTAACTAATTTTTTTTACTTACTTTTTGTGATGAGATAACATTAAATAATTTACTGTTATCTACAAAGCACTGGTCAGCGCACACTGTAGCATTGCAATCACAGTTTGCACTGGCAGATTAACATTACAGTATGGAGTGAATTAGATTGGCTTCTGAAATAAATAAAATTTTTTTTGATGGCCAATAAAATTTTGTCATTATGTGGTATTGATCCTTATTATTAGGAAAACTTATTGTAAATATAAAAAGTTATGAGTATATCAAGTGCTTTCACGCTAAAATTTTTAAAAATTTGAAATGTGGAGTTAATCGATTTGGCTTGTGAATGGCTCAATTATTATTATATGTTTTAGTAACACACACAATTTTGATTTTTCATTTCAGTTTAATAAAAAGCAAATATTTTATTAATCCTTATTTGATTTTTATTTTCATCCTACTCGTAATTTATACTTATGTTGTATCTGTATGAAAAGAGATCGGTGAATTAAATATAACTCTGATCTAATACATTCATATACAAAAATAATTGATACAGTATATCAAAGAATCATATTTTAAATTATGTTCTATATTGGTCTGCAATAAAAATTGAAAATTACACATCATCTTTCTTGATCAATTTATTTTTTAACAATTTGTGAAAAATTTTTCTAATCAAAATTAAAAAAAGGCATTTATTTGTGTTGTTATTTAATACTGCAAAGTGTTTTCTAAGTCAATGCTTATTGTATTTTCTAAAAGTATGATAAACATTGATGTATTTTTTAAATATGCAGTATTTAGTAGCCATATACAGTGAAACCTGTTAATGTGACCACTGAACGGACCAGCTCAAAGTGGCTCTTACACAGATGGTCACCTTATGCAGGTCATCATATTAGCAGGTTTCACCATATTTGGATAATGTCAAATGCTTTTTATAACTTATCTATGTAATTGTTCATTGCATTCCATGTAATTTTTATGCTAACATTCTTGTTGTTCTATATTATAATAACTTTTACTATTACAGGTAGCCCTCAGTTTATGCCACATTTCTGTTCCTACAAAAGCTGGTGCAAATTGAATCGGCATAAAATGAACCCATATTTACAGTTAAGTATAGGGTTAGTTTCTATATAAGTAAAAAATAAGCAAATAATTTTGTTTATTAATACAATATAATACAAAATACATATAAATTTAATTTTTAAAATGTATTTTATCATAAAATAAAGTGAAATGTTTTTTTTAAAACATTTTAGTTTCAGATCTCTTACATTTTTTGGAAAAAGGTATCCATCTTTAATTGTTTACATTTTTGTTTTCTTTCATTAAGAATTTCGGAATACGGTCGAATGGATGCAATGATGCTCCTTTTTACATTGCACTTCACTCCCAATCATTGTCTAACTCACAAAGTTCATCCGTCAAACTTTCCATAGTTGAAAGAATATGTTAACCTGATGTAAAGCTACAGACAAGTGGAGACACTTATTGGTCGACCACCGGTTGCCATAGCACATATATAAGGTCAGTTTGAGCGAGAAAATTTAAGGTGGCTAAGGAGAGATAGATATCGTCTGACTGACAAGAAGTAGATATCGTCTGGCTAATAAAAAAGTATCATCTGGCCAACAAGAAGTAGATTTGTCTCACTAACGATAGTTTGTGATTGCTGGAAGTGCTACTGCATTGTAAGATGTTTTCCTTAACAAACTGATATGGGATACATTCATTGGCGCTATGGATTCGGACGCCATTTATTGGATTATTAAGTTTAATAATTTGACTCCTGGGTACCTAAACATTTAGTATTTTAATATTAATTTAATGCAAATATATACATACCCAATAATATTAAACAGAAAAAATAAATATATTCAATAAAAATCTTTGTTTTAATGAATGTACAATGTCACGGCTTGGTAAATACGTCAACACTAAAATGAATATCACTCTAGCATAGGGAAAATCAAAGAATTACACCGTAAAATGGTGAATTGTGCAGCAGTGTTATTGTGAATCAGCATAAATTGAGCTGGTGTAAACCAAGGGCTACCTGTATTTTTAATTATTTATGTTATAGCTTTTGTTTTAAGCTTAAATATCCTTTATTGAATACATGGAGTATCTTACCTATTTTTATTTTTCCATTTTTAATGGCCTCTCCATCAGGCGTAAAACCTTGAACCATTATTCTATCATCTTCTATGGCAGAACTATTTCTATTATCAAGTTGATGGAAGTGTCCTGGGATTATTCCAAACAATACTTCACATAAAGTAGCTCTTCGACCATAATTATGTCTTCTAGGATCGACATCTAGTAATACTTCTTTTGTTTCACCATTTGGAGATCCTCTAAATGTAACTTTTGGCATTGAAACTGGTCTTTGAAAATGATTTTTATGAGTTTGTTCTTCAGATTTATATTTTTGCTTTTTTACCCATTTTTTCAGTTTATTAACTGGTCTAGGTTTTAAATGATGATGAGTTTCTATAGAATTTGCATTTTCAGAATCAGCTGATGCCCCAGCATCTAGAGTAGTTTTTTTATTATTCTGAATTGCTTCAACATAAAATAAATTTCCTTTTGATCCAATTTTTTCAGACCACTCCAATTCATATGCACTAGAAAGTTTAAAAATGAAATTTAAAATTATTTTTGAATTTAAGGTCCCATCATGTCGATTTATTCTTAAAGTTTTATAAGAATCATGTTTAATAGGAGGAATGAAAAAATTATTTTTAGTTTCATCTATCTTGATATAACTTTTTTCTAAACACAATCGTTCAATAATGCACAAGTTGAACTGTAAGTAACTAATTTCGTTTACGTACTTTCTGTGATGAGATAACATTAAATTACCGTTATCTACAAAGCACTGGTCAGCGCCCACTGCGATTGCAATGCTGCAGTGTGTGCTGGCGGACTTACGTTACAGTACTTAACTAATTAGATTATCTTCTGAAATAAATAATATCTTTTTCGATGGCCAATAAAATTTTGTTGTTAAGTGGTATTGATCCTTATTATTTGGAAAACTTATTACGAATGTAAAATGTTAGGAGTATGTCAAGTGCTTTGACACTAAAATTGTAAAAAAAATATTCAAAATGTGGAGTTAATCGATTTGGCTTGTGTATGGCTCACATAGCCTCGTAGGGAATACTATTCAATGTGATCCCATTCTAAAAATGTAAAATCTGAAGGCAAAATAATAAGTTTGTGCCTGCAATCTTAGACGTCCAGCTTTTTAGGATCGTGTGATTTTTCTCTCGAGAGCTTGTGGAGTCAATAATAGTTCCAGTTGTAAATTTTCGCAATAGCGAAGTGCAGTTGCAGCTATTCCTATGACATGCCGCGTTCCTGTAACCTGATAGCTATCATACCAGGTAAGAATGTCATTAAGAACTATGGCCATGTTTCCACCCAGAATGTGGCTGCAACGAATGTGCTTATGCAGAGGACAGTTTTTTATATGTTTTTATTTAAAGCGCCAAAAATGTCATAAGTGAATTTTGGTATTACTTGTTAAGAAATGATTTCTTGATTTTCGCATGTCCCGCAATGTCGCCATATTGGATCTGGTTGCAATTGAATTTAAAAATATCTGTTCAGACAGTGATGGATAGTTATGATTAATCAGTAAATAGTGTCAAACATTATTAGAACATTTCTTACTTTATGTTAAATTCTCTCTTTTAATTAATAATAGATTCCAATTACCAAAGTGAAATCATTAGCTCATGGATATTATGTATTTTATATAAAATTTAATTTTGTTGTATTTGTTGATAATACAGTATTATTAATAACAGATAAGTTCACGAAAAAATGTGTCATCGCCAAATGTACTGAATGAAAAAATAGATATGATATAAAGTTTAATATAAAGTTATATAAAGTTTTATTACCCAGGAAGCAAAAACATTTTTCTGAAACATTCTTCGTTATTCCTACGCATCCATATGTAATAGAATTAAAAAATTATTAAAAATCAAAATAAACACATAAAAATAAAAGAAAGTAAAAGGTTTTTTCGAAGCTTATTTATACACAATCCTTGCAAAACACGCATTTTGACATTTTCATAAAAATTCCTCAAAAAACTTTTCTCATCCTAAACATGAATCTTTAGGTTCTTTTACTTTTGGCACGTGTGCCCACTGCGACTGTTGACGAGGGTGCCTCTTTTCTGAAAGTAAAGAGATGTCCCCGTTTACAAAAGTAAACGATGTTTTATCAGACTATCGATGTTTTATCAGGTTTTCTTTTCTTTTCTCAACTTGGTTCTGCTTCCATCTGCAAGATAAAGTTCAGGCGAAAAATGTTGTTGTCTGTTACCATTCAGTTGAAGATGAGCTTCCCTGTGTTTATGAGAGCAGCGTCAAATCTGCGTAGCCCAATAACGACTTCGTGTTTTTACACTGTACTTTCTGAACACTTGATCGAGTGTCTACTTAGTACATTGTCTTTCAAAAGATTGCCGAGTCTGATATCTTTTTATTGTCTGTTTTAATGCCCTCTTGCGAGTGAAGGTTACTCAAAAGTAGTACGTTTATCTTTTTCCCCCCCGGCAAATTTTCAAGATATAGTCATGGTCTTTCATGTCCCAAATGTCTTGTGGGTCCTCACTCTTTTTAGCTTTAGACGAGATTTCTCGTTTATCAATTCATTAGTTTCAACTAGACTATAGTATTACTTTTGATTCTTANTGGTACAAAATATTCAATTGTATGAATATACTTTTAAAGAAAATTATAATTAAATATAGTTTTGTGAAGAAACATACATAAAAATAACAAAATATTCTTTACTTTTTAAATATTAAAACAATCCACTTAGTTAAAATTGCTCCCTACCAGTGGCTCATGGATAGAATCAGAGACAGTCTTGGTAGGTGTGCAATGCATGCCAAATCTGGAGGGTGCCGATACCAGTTAATGTCAAATGCCTCTTTTGTCGCATCACTAGTATACCTCAAAGGATGCGAGAGGGTTGTTGTATATTTTAAATGTTTCTCACCATAGCTGTAAAAATCTAAATTTGTTAAATTTAATAGTCATTTGTTTTCTAACTAATTCGTTTTAGGACCAGATGTCAACAGAAATTTCCAAAATTTACAACTTTTAGTCACTTTCATTGAACTGGAAAAATTTCTGTCTTTATTACATCTAATATTACGAAGAAATCAGTTCCTATTGTACTCGGTTAAGCTTTTGTTTAAGTAAAATTCTGGCTCTTTCAGCAGGGTTTTATTTATGTCCACAATTCCTTAATCGCTTAATTATGTAAGTACTTCTTAAGTAGAATAAGTCAAAACCTGTTACTTTGTACTCAAATATTTGTAGTCTTGGGAAAAAAGTGGAAAGAAAATTTTTATGATAATGGATACATAAATCATAAATTTAAGGAAAATAAATTCTAGAGCTTTTTCTGTGCCTCTTGCATCTCTCTCATTCATTAAATTTAGTTGTAAATGATGCTACCAAAGTAATGGTTAATTTTTTAACATTGTACAAGAATTGTACATGTTTTTTCTACATTCCCTTATAGATGAGGCATACGAAATTGTAATATCACTGGTTTAACATTGAAATCCATTAATATAAGATGAGAGAGCGGAATAAAAATATCAAATATTTTAATGGATTTTTTTTAACTTTTGTCAACTATACAGAACTATCATAAAAACATACCAGTAAATTCCTATCGGTTGGGTTAAGTTATAAATCTACTCACGATTCATATAATCAGGCGAGAGCAGCCAAATATCTAGCAGGCAGGCGGCTAACAGCCTAGAACTGGTCCTGGATAGAATTGGAAGCGTTATATGTGTAGCATCCACCCAAGGTCCTAGGCTCCCACCAGCTAAACTGGGTGAAGTTGGTGCTCTGAAAAGCGCATGCGCGAATCTGGCTGTTTGGAAGCTGACAATACAGTGTTTCCACTCCACCACTAATATTTGAATATACAGTACAATAGCAATTTTTTTTTTCACATGTAGTATAGAAATTTGTAATAAGATACATAATGCGGTTATAATAAAATATTGTGCGATTACTTTCATATAATTACAATTAATATGTATTTATTTTTTAGAAAATACAAGGGAAGCGGCACTTACACCGCTTCCAATGATGGCATGCCACTGATGTATATACATAAAAATCACAAATAGTCAGAAAGGTCAAAGTTGTTTTTAAGTTGTTTTTATATATATATAATTTTTTATTTATTATAATTTAAATAAAAATCATTCATATTCATTGTTCATTTAAATTTTGGTTTAAATTTGCAACAAATTAATTTGTATTCTGTGTTATTATTTATTCTCAAGTTGACTTGTCATTGAAATTGTAATTAGGTTAAAATTCTATCAAATCATAATGTTGTCACAGTACAATTTAGATGTGAATGACACTTTTGGGACCTTAACAGGGCTGTACAGCATTCTCATAGGAGTAAAAAAGCTAAAGGAACCATACCTCTAAATGTGACCAGAAATGCTGCCATTGAGGTTCCACATTAGGAGGTGAATATCTCACAAAGGATGCAGCACGACTCCCTGTAGTATCTGGAAGTAGACTAATTTCAGAAGGCTCACAAAGAGTCACATTTAGAAGTATGGTTCCTTTAACTTTTTTGCTCCTATGGGCATGCTCTACAGCTCTGTTAAGGTCCCAACAGTGTCCTTCACGGCAAGATTCTAGGACAAATGTAGCAAAATTTCGTCCCCCCCAAATTATAGAGCCCCCCTGTGCGAGCAGAAAAGTCAAAAGGACCATGCCCGTACGGGCGACCCTAAGCGAGATATAGCCCTCCAAAGATGCGCCTACGTCACATCCGGTCACGTGACTCCGAGCCCAAAAGGGACGGCGTCACGTGGCCGAAATTTTTTTTTTCGGTTTTCCCCATCTCAGTGTTGAAAAAAAATCGTCAACTCCCCCTTCCTTAGCCCCCAGCGCGCGTCTCCCCCTGGCACGCGGCCGGCGGCCCGAGTCTCCCGCCTGCAGCCTTCAGGAGTCGCCATCTGTTGCCTGTAAATACAAATATCTATTATTTATTACACCTCTTACCTCAGCCGGGGATCGAACCCCAGTCCCAGCAGGCGCCGATCCACTTCTCTCCTCACCGGCCCGCCAGGTCGCTCTGTAGAAACACTTCGGAACTCATACTTGAGCCATGCTAGGCCGAGGAGCTCACTGCGCATGACGGGCCCTCCGGGCGGCCCCCATCGGCCACACAGATTGAGCGCGCCGCGCCACGCGGCCACCCCCCGCCGTTCAGGTGCAGCGGGCCCGTCGCGCGGCCAATGGCCGGACGCTCGTAGGTCACTTGACCTAATCCCGGCCCACCGAGGTTTCATAAGCCTTCAGGCCGCCTTCGGGCATTTTCGGCCGGTGTTTGTTACCGCATTAGTTAGGAGTACAAGTCAGTAAATATTCAGCATTTGTGATATTCCAGTAAATATTCGATATTTGGGTACTTATGGGTTAAGAGGACGCCAGTTCAGTGGGGACGCACTTTCTAACCTAACCTAACCTA
>NW_019384660.1:405699-418372 GCF_000671375.1 Centruroides sculpturatus | reverse complement strand
TTGCAACGCTCCACTATATCTCGCGAAGGGTCGCCCGTACGGGCATGGTTCCTTTGACTTTTTTGTTCCTATCGATATGCTCTACTGCTCTGTCAAAGTCCCAATTTGCTACATTTGTCCTAGAATTGTGCCTCATTCACATCTGCAATCTTACCAATTCTGTTCAACTCATTCAAAAAAAAAATTATGTAAACAGTTTTTCTTATTTCGTAGAAACGAATGTTTGCAATCAATTGATCATAAAACATATTATATAAATACATTTATATTTTTATTTTGTATTTGTACAACACCTAACCCAATAACCTTAATTTTAATAATTAAAAACCGGAAGAGAATTACCCATCACTGAAAGAATCTGATGACAGTTCTTCACTCGATTCTGAATTATCGGATAATTGTTCGTGCCGAAATGCAGGATTAACGTGGCTACTTCCTTTAATTTTACACGAATTACTTTGTGCCATAATACTAAACTGTCAGACATTTAAACTATTCATATTTTAATTTTAAACACTTTCCACGAGTACAAAGAAAAACGTAAACACACGCTTACTATAAGCCCTCTAGTGAATTTTTCCCTCAGTGACATTTATTTAATATTATTTTTTAACGTTAATCTTTTAATCTTTTAAAATATTTATACTTAAATTTTTATTAAAAGTAATAATATATTAAATATGAAGTCAAAGCTTATTAGTGACGCGTTATAGCTTCGTGGGCGCCAGGGCAAATTTGAATTAGGGGTCCCCATGTACAGTACAGTGTTGACTTCAGACGTTTTTCTTTGGAGGAAATATTTTCTTATAAAAAATTAGTTTGGGGCCCCTTTGGTGGAGCCCCAGACAATTGTCCTTTTGCCCATAAGATAATGCGCCACTGAAGCTAATAAAAATAAATTTTTATGGTTCTTGAATCTTTTGACTCTAGACTTATTTTATATTTATTATTGATATGAAAATATATTCAAAATTTTTAAAACGATAAGCTTTTCAATTTGATGAATTTCAACCAGTCATCTTATGCTATTAAACGAAGTAATAGTGTTGCGCATCACGTTTTGTTTAATGGAAACAGTCCATTTCCATTAAACTCTTTTTCAACTCTCCGTCTTATGAAACCTTTTTTTTCAAGTCCATTTTGGATTCGGCCAACCCCGCAAGGGGCGGCCAGGTGGTGACGGACAGGATCTGACATATCCAGACTGACTGCTCCTCAAACAATTTCTGGCGTTTTTTACTCTTTGGCATTCGATTCCGGGTCCCCAGAGCTGAAGGCTGCCGTCTTAACCTCTCGGCCAACCGGGCCTGCCTTTCAGCAGTAAGGACTCGGATTCGAATCCGGATTCTCTTAGACATTTTTATTAAGCCGTAAATAAAAATCCAAAAAAGTCAATTTCACAAAGTTAAAAGTATATTAACTTCTTATGATTTCCATATATGTAGGCTAATTTTTCAATTAATAAATATTTTTTGTATTTATTCTATAACAATAAATAATTTATAATTGTTAACGTTGTAAATAAAAGTTACTTTACTATTGTCAAGAAATATTGTTTATTAATATTTCAGCGAGTTTTTCAAGGAGAATTCAGTAAAAAAAAATGAATACAGATTCGATAATTATAGATATTCCGGATGTTCCTCACCAAATAGTGTCCTTACCGGAATTGGATATGACAGAAAGAAAATTTTTTCAATTTGTCAAGAGTGGAGACGTAAATGAATTAAGAACTTTCTTATCGGTAATAGCGCTTTGAATGAGAAGACTTTTGCGTATCTTTTACAAATTTTATTTAAAACAGAATGAGATAAGATAGAACAACTAACTCATTAATTTATTCATATTTTAGAATAATGAACTCAATATAAATTGCGTTAATTATCAAGGTCTTTCTGCGCTTCATATCGCAGTCGAAAATGAAAACGTCGAGATGATTCAGTTCTTACTTACCATACCGGACATAGACATAAAGGATTGTGTTCTTCATGCCGTATGCACAGGAAATATAAAAATTATAGAGATGATATTGGATTCTCTTAAGTAAGTACAAAATGATTAATGAGATGATTTTCAATTTCCTAAAGTTTTATTAATTTCTTGCTTCAGGGAGAGAAATTTGGAATTTCAGAGTTGTTGTAAGAGCATAGAATTTGATTACGGCATGACACCTCTTATACTGGCTGCTCAAAGAGGTTCTATTGAAATAATTCGACTTCTGTTAAAAAGGAATCACCGTATACCCGAACCGCATTTGCCTACATGTAAATATTAATTAATATATTTATTGAGCTGCAATTTAATAAACTGTAGTCCTACAAATTCCCACTGTCGTCCGATTGTCTGTCCGTCTGTCTTTCCTTATTCTCGAGAACTGAGTTAAATATTGACTTACACCAATTCAATCTCTACTTACTCAAAGAAAAAAATTAATTGGCTAAATCTATACTAATATTATAAAGAGGTAATGTTTGTATGTATGTTAGTTTGTATGCAGCAGGTAATCTCCGAAACTACTCATCCCATTTCAAAAATTCTTTCACCAATATTTAGAATGGAACTTCAGGGCGGACATAGGCTGTATATTATTTCGTTAAACATGGGAGATGGACAGTTCTTTACGGTAAGCCTTACAGGGAAGGCTTACCGTAAAGAACTCTGCTTCTATTTATATTATTTTAGATGCGGGTTTTTGCGTTTTTGATTGCGTTTTAATAGAGTATGTCAACAGATTGTACACAAAGAAGGGATTTTTCGATATTCCCCCCGCGGGGAAGAGAGACAGGATTAAGGCTTACTGTGAAGAACTTGGCTTCTATTATACTATTTTAGATGCGGGTTTTTGCGTTTTTGATTGCGTTTTAATAGAGTACGTCAAGAGAATGTACACTAAGAAAAAATTTTTCGNGATCATAAAACATATTATATAAATACATTTATATTTTTATTTTGTATTTGTACAACACCTAACCCAATAACCTTAATTTTAATAATTAAAAACCGGAAGAGAATTACCCATCACTGAAAGAATCTGATGACAGTTCTTCACTCGATTCTGAATTATCGGATAATTGTTCGTGCCGAAATGCAGGATTAACGTGGCTACTTCCTTTAATTTTACACGAATTACTTTGTGCCATAATACTAAACTGTCAGACATTTAAACTATTCATATTTTAATTTTAAACACTTTCCACGAGTACAAAGAAAAACGTAAACACACGCTTACTATAAGCCCTCTAGTGAATTTTTCCCTCAGTGACATTTATTTAATATTATTTTTTATCGTTAATCTTTTAATCTTTTAAAATATTTATACTTAAATTTTTATTAAAAGTAATAATATATTAAATATGAAGTCAAAGCTTATTAGTGACGCGTTATAGCTTCGTGGGCGCCAGGGCAAATTTGAATTAGGGGTCCCCATGTACAGTACAGTGTTGACTTCAGACGTTTTTCTTTGGAGGAAATATTTTCTTATAAAAAATTAGTTTGGGGCCCCTTTGGTGGAGCCCCAGACAATTGTCCTTTTGCCCATAAGATAATGCGCCACTGAAGCTAATAAAAATAAATTTTTATGGTTCTTGAATCTTTTGACTCTAGACTTATTTTATATTTATTATTGATATGAAAATATATTCAAAATTTTTAAAACGATAAGCTTTTCAATTTGATGAATTTCAACCAGTCATCTTATGCTATTAAACGAAGTAATAGTGTTGCGCATCACGTTTTGTTTAATGGAAACAGTCCATTTCCATTAAACTCTTTTTCAACTCTCCGTCTTATGAAACCTTTTTTTTCAAGTCCATTTTGGATTCGGCCAACCCCGCAAGGGGCGGCCAGGTGGTGACGGACAGGATCTGACATATCCAGACTGACTGCTCCTCAAACAATTTCTGGCGTTNTGATGCTAACGACGACCTTCATATTTTGGTTTAAATCGTGGATTGATATACATCACATGGGAGCTAAAGATGTCCCTAGACAATTTTGGTCACCATATGACTCCACTCTCATACACGAAGCTTTACTAAGTTTTTCCGGAGTTCTAGCTATTGGAAAAATGCTATATTATTTTCAACAAAGTTTTCATTTGGGACCCATTCAGGTAATAATACGAAACGTATTAATTTCTAAGTGCAGTCCAATCTCGATAATCCGAAACATACGGAGCTGAATAAGGAGATTGCCAGATTATTGTAAGTAAGATGAATCAATAGCACATAAATAAATTTGATAGTGCGGAGTAAACTGTTAATTAATAATAGCAAAATACGTGTTGAATTTCTGATGAAAATATTCTGTCTTTGCCCATAAATTGTTTTACCAAGTTGGTGAATTTCACTAAACCTAGTGGAAGTAGTGGTTGGTGTTTTTGAAAATTTTGAGAGATTGATTTTATATTTATATAGAACTTACTATGTTATAAGATACTATACCTTTTTTAAAGAGCTTAATAATTTTTAATGCCCAAGCTTAAGTGTTCGAGCTCAGGTTCAATATCATGCAACCTTAAGTGGGAAATGGAGTTTGAACGGGTGGATTGTCTAAGACTTGACAACCGTGCCGGCAATNATATAGAACTTACTATGTTATAAGTTCTATACGATACCTTTTTTAAAGTGCTTAATAATTTTTAATATCGTGCCCAAGCTTGAGTGTTCGAGCTCAGGTTCAATATCATGCAACCTTAAGTGGGAAATGGAGTTTGAACGGGTGGATTGTCTAAGACTTGACAACCGTGCCGGCAATATCCCAGTCGACTAGCGTTGAATATCTAGAAGTGTCGAGATTGTACTGTAATTGCTCTGTAAATAAACTTCGATCAGGAAAGATTATTTCTATGTGAAATGCGTATTTATTTAAATAAATAACGTAGATAAAAATGTCATAATTAAATTTCCTAGGTCTCTTTAACACGAATGCTGGTAAATATCGCATGGTTCTTGGCCGGAGTTTTCATTCTGCTGAGCACCATTGCCATTTGCATGACAAGTTTATATTCACACTATAAAGGAATGGAACGAAAAGAAAACGGCGGGGAGATAATTCTTCAAGATGCTGCTTTCACTTCGTAAGTAAATTTACGTTACTAATTTAAATAAAATAAGCAAGGATAGACTACTAAATTTTGAAAATTCTATAGTTTATCTTCTTCGATGAAGACTTTATTCTGGGCTCTGTTTGGATTAATCGATCTCGATTCTGCAGATGTAATAGTTGGGATAGAAACCGAAACATCACCCGAAGTAATCATTCACCACAGTTTTACCCAGGCTATCGGGACTTTATTATTTGGCAGTTATCATGTGCTAATGATTATAATTTTTATTAACATATTGATTGCTGTTCTAACAAATACTTTCCAAAAAGTCGTGGTAAGAACTTTCATCTTTCATATTAAGGGTCTATTTGATTGGTTGGGATAGTGTACATTTCGACTTCGATTTGACGTCATTACTTCAGTTTTACAATGAATAATTCTAAAGAATGACGTCAAATTTAGGTAAAAATATGCATTATCCCAACCAATCGAACAAACATTAAATTAGTATCAGATGGCCATTACCAGACCTTCATAATTTATCAAGAAATCGGGACAACATCCACTGATTTCTGACCTATGCCAGTTGAGCCCATTACGGAACGGATTGTTCATAATGAGCATAATCATGGCTGGCCATGTCCTCTTTGATGTGCTTGTGTTAATTCATACAAGCTATATTTTAATTTCATATAAATTACATAAGCTTTGTTTTTCGTGTCGGCATTATCCTAAATTATTATTTTAATGATTCAGGATAATGCCGACATGGAATGGAAATATATCAGAACCAGACAATGTGCTACATATTTTTATGTAGACGAAGCCGTACCCAGTCCTTTCAATTTAATGCTAAATTGGTATGAAATATGTTCTAAGGTAAATTCTGTAATAGAAGCAACAAAAGTCTGCAATATAACAAGACTATTTACACCACCCAAACGAGAATACTTCTCTTGGCTGGTATGTAAATTATTTTAGTCATTTAAATAATTGGATCATCAGGATTTTTTGCAATAAAATTTACTCATAATGAATTTCAGAAACGTTGTTACAAGATAAAAGAAGCAGAGATTGATGACGAGGAAGCAAACAAAGTGAGTTTTATTTGTAAATGCAATATATATTTTAAAAGCTGAAATTTGATCATTGTAGGTAAATAATTCCTTTTTCTTCCCTACGAAATAGGAACTGATGAGAAAAATTATGCAAAAATACCTACGAACAAAAGCCAATATTAATCACGATTTACACAATATTAACTCTAATAAAATGATATAAATTTTTAAAATGTATTTTAATTCGAAAATAAAATTATCCTTTGATGAATCAATTTCAGTGCAGTACAGTTTGTTTAGTACATGATGACCTCATTTTATACGAAGATTCACATTAAGGAACATTTCAAAATCAATAGCAAAAATTTAAGAACATGACAAACAATGAAAAATCCTTTAATATAATTCTGGAAGAATTATATTAAAGGATTTTAAATATTAAGAGATGATATTATTATTACGAGTTAAGCCGCAGTTTAAGCAACTTAGAAGCCTACGTATTCCTCAACTGCACCCTCCAAAACCAAGCCTAATTTAACGTGATTAAACACTTTCCCTTTTGTTTTCCTTACACATACCGGGGTGGGAGGTAGAAAATCTCTCTTGCTTTCATTTTATTTTGTGTTGATCTCAGCTTTCACTTAAAACGCATTCTTTTCGCGCATACTTTTGTAACAAAATAGGCCTTTGCGTAAAACTATCTTGAAAGAATAGACCTATAAATTTCCACTTTCATCCATCTGTCTTTCCTTAATCTCGAGAACAGAGTTAGATAGATCGTACTTGTATCATAGAGATCATATGTGGAAAGAATGGTGCAGGAGGCCCCGATTAGCTGTATACGAACTTCAGATGCAAACCGAAAGTCGCCTGATTTCAATTCAAAAATTTTTCCCAGAACGGAGTTACATAAATGGGTTTGTTTCTTTGTTATCGGGACTACTAATTTGAGGTGGAGAGCATATATTTTAAATTTAAAAAAATTAAAAATATGATTAAAAATTGCAACCAGGCATTGCTAGTTATTTAAATAGATTGCTAGTGAATAATTGTAAATATTTTTAAGTTTGAGATATTTATTTGTTCTTTCATTAATTGCTTCAGCTTTAGTGAGAGAAGAATTATTGTTTTTTTACAAGAACTAATAGGAGAATATATACAATTTAGTCTAAAATCAGGTCCATACGCAGGATTTTTTACAAAATACTGGAAATGGCAAAAATAAACAGTTTATTTATTTTAATTCTAAAATAGATAATTGACGCGATTGTTCAAAAAATTTCGTGGCGATTTCGCCCTGTGGGCACTAAGAGGGCCTCTTTTAGCAAGCCCGTTATGGGTTCGGCCAGGCCCACAATGGGACGGTTCGGTGGCGAGGGACGGGGCCCGACATGGCGGTACGTAGTGTCCATTGATATCCGGTGCCACCGTTTTTATTTTATTTTTTATTTCGTGACGATTTTAAATTCGCCTTCCAACACAGTATTGTATTGCCCATTGTAATACATCATTATAAATATAATAGATTTTTGTATGAATATACAGTATACGTAATCTAAGTTTTTAAAATATAAATAAAAATAAAATATTCAAATATAGAATAAAAAGTTCCGGTACGTAATATTCTACGTAATTCTCATTCTAAATTTTTCGGTTCTGTAGAACACGATTGAAAGTTTTAAATTGTAACAGAAATTCTCGTCTTATTTTAACAAAAATGTTTCCTAAGAAAGGATTGAAGAAAGGTGAAAAGCGAGCATTTGATGCTGAAAAATTGCATATGACCATTACTGATAAAGTAAATTATGAATCTGAGATAAATTGTCTTAACGAAGAATTGTTACGGTTAAACGAATTATTTGAAGAGAAAAAAGCATTAAATAAGAAACATCAAGAAGAATATGAAAATGAGAAGAAAGATAAAGAAGAAATCGTATCGTATTTAAACTTTATAATTTCAGAAAATGATGAGGAAATTAAAAAATTAGAAAGAAAATTAGAAAAAATGCCTAACGAACATAAAAAAGAAAAAGAAAATATAAAAAAAGAAATAGATGAAGAATTAGCAGAGCTTATAAACGATATAAAACATACAGAAAGCAATAATTTAAATATGGAGACTAGTTTAGCCAATTTATCTGAGACAAAATTGAATAAAATGTACATAGAAGAATCAATTAAAACTCTAAATCAAACATTAAATGATGATAAAGAAAATTACGCTAAAATTCTTCACGATTTTGAAAAGCATTTTATATTAGAAAGTGATCGAATTCGAAACGAATTGATTAAAAAAGTCGAAGAAATGGCCTCCGAATACACGAAAATATCCGATGATATATTGGCAGATAAGATTATTCATGTATTAAAAGAAAATGTCATGAAAAAGAAAGAATTGAAAGAACTCGGAGAAATTACTTATCAACTTTTAAATAAACGTGATAATTTTAAATTAAAAATTGTAGAAATAGAAACGAGGAAGAAAATAGAGGAACATCGACGAGATGCATTGATACGAGATTACAATCGGAGAAAAGCAAGTATTGATGAGATTCTAAAAAGTCTTCGTAGAAATTCGCATGAATTAGAAAAAATGAAAAAACTATGGAATGAAAATATTTTATTAAAGAAAAACATTCTTTATCTACAAAGATCTCATAACAATATTGAAAATAAAATTACACATTTATTAAACAGAATTGATGAACTTAACAAGAAGTTAATGAAAGATGAGAAAGAAATAAAAAGAAATGTGGAACAAATAAGAAATTTGAAGATCTTAATGAAAAATGCCGCAAATATTATTACAGAAGCTATTATTTGTCCATCTGAAAATGAAGAAGAAATGGTTGATTACAATTTAAAAAGACAAAATATGTTAAAATGTTTAATTGATATGTTTGAACTTGTTACAAATATGGACGATAAAAATCATTATAAAGAATTGATACTGATTAAATTTGAACCTAAGGAACTAATGAAACAAAAAACTGTTTATAAAGCAGAAGAGGAAGCGGTACCTAAATATATAACTAAACCTAATTTTAAAAACTTATTTTCTAATACTAATGAACAAACGGATATTTGTAACGTTAATATATTTAAGAAGAGTCATAAATATCCACGTTCAAGAATAATTAGGGCAGAAATGGAACTTTTATCCAGAGCCGAAACTATTGAAGCCTTAGAAAAGTTACTTCGGAGATAATTCATGATGAAACTGTTATTTAAGAAGATACATTTAATTACAGAAATTAAGATATGTTTGTAAACATTTTTTCAGTTTTGAATAGAAATAAAAGCTTAATGAAGCCTAAATTTAATTGAATTCATTTTGAAATGATATTAAAAATATGACTAAAACAAATGAGATCCAAACAN
Organism: Centruroides sculpturatus; assembly: GCF_000671375.1. Classification (NCBI taxonomy): domain Eukaryota; kingdom Metazoa; phylum Arthropoda; class Arachnida; order Scorpiones; family Buthidae; genus Centruroides; species Centruroides sculpturatus. Next base: position 408,886 of record NW_019384660.1, on the reverse strand, counting down.
TAAACAAAATTAATTATAAAAAAAGATTCTTTTCATTTGAATAAGATAAAATTTGCAATTCATGATGAAACTGTTGCTTTCAAGCGTTTTCTTCTGCTACGATTAGAGTCGTCTGTATCAGAACTATCAGAACCAGAGCCACCATCAAATGCAGATATTGAATCACCCTTATTATTTAACTGTTTTGAAGATTCTAATGGTGATCCTGTAAAGTTTCCATTCTTTTGTCTTTCTAAAACAGCAATTTCTTCCACTAAACGCTTATTTTGTCTTCTAAGATTATCAACATCTTGCTGACGAGCTGCAGTTCTTTTTTGCATAAGTTGAATATATTCAGCCGCTTTTTTCAGAATCTGGGCACGAGAAATTGTTTTCTTTGCATTTGCATTATTTTTCTCTCCAGCTGCTGAAGGTAAAGCATCTCTCAAACTAATAAAACTATCTTTAATATGATCTCTTCGTTTTCGTTCCAAAGCATTGTGATGGGCCCTCTTATCTGCATCACTTTCTCCATCCATATCTCTCTCTTCTTCACTCATTTGTATTTTTTATTTAGTAACCAGCAGCTTTAAATGAAAATTTCTGAAACTATTAAAATACAAAATCAGATTCAATAAATTAAAATACAGTAGAGCGTCGATTATCCGAATCAATTGGGGACTGGGGTTGTTTGGAAGATCGATGTTTCGGATAACCGATTATGTGCGAAAAANTTACTTTGAATAATAATGTTTAGAATTAAACTTAAATTAGTAAATGTATTGTCATTTTAATCAAATATGAACAGAATGAAACTAAACTTTTTCACAATTTTTCGGTCATATGAAAATATGAATTTAAAGATATAAATTACGTGCATTTGTTTTTATGTAAAATAAATAATATTAATTTGACTAATTGGATAATCAGAATGTGGTCAGCGTAAAAAACTTTTGCCCATGTGTATGCTATTTGGCTACATCGTATTGATAGAAAGGATTAGGATCACTTTTTAAGTATTCATATTTTTTTCCTGTTTATTAAAATTGTGATTACACGGTTTTCTTCAGAATTAAGGACATATTATCGAAATGTTTCTATTGATCAAGATCGAAAATAATGATTAATTGCATTACTGTGGTATTTTCGAGCTTTAAGCTGATAATCGTTTCAGCATAAGCTTATTTTAATTGAAATAACCATTATTAATTTTTACAAATTTAACGATAAAAAATCGAGTGAAGAAAATTTTAAATAGTGTGAATGTTAAACATAAATAGAATTTTCCAAATATACATTGGCCTGAAGCCAAACTTATGCAATCGTTTGGAAGGCTTTGATTTGTTACCAATTTAAACAGATTGATTCTTGTATCAAACACAGCAAAAACTCTGCGTTGGCATTTCGGGTGGCGAGACATCATTGCCAAACAATATAAGATGACTGCCAGAAGTTACTTGAACTTCAGGAAAACGGCGTCGACTCTGAAGAAAATGCTCATCAGTCTCCAGATATGAGTGTTTCGAGTAACGAGCCTGACACCCATTAGTAGCAGAATTGATTATCCTTATCTACTAAAGGGTGTAGCCTACCTCCAGTGAGGATTTCTATAGGAAACTGGCTCTTATTTAGGTGAAGAAAACTCGGAAAACTTCACGTAATCAGCCTGTTGGTACCAGTGTTTAGTGGTTTAATCTTTTAGGGATAAAAATAGTAGGGCTCACAGAGAAAAAGTGTTAGATGCAAAACACTAAATCTGTACAGTCTTTCAAAGTATTAGTTCAAGCTTCTCGTCAATGGCATCATAAATGACGTGCGTGAAATTGGTGACGTTGATTAAAAAACGGTACTTTTTCGTTTTTATCACTAAGCAGTAGTTATAAAGAGAGAGATTCGTCCCTTTTATATTCGGTTTCAAAGTTTTTTTTTTTTGTCTTTTTCTAATCTTTTTTAGAACTACGGTATATTCTCAGTGCGGTTAAAAACTGGTCACGCTTTAAAATATTTCAAACATATTTCTATTCTTTTTGGGGCATTTTTTGTAATTAATCACTTTACATTTAATATTTCATCTAGAGATGACTAAATGCATCATTTCAGTAATATATTTTAAATAACTTTAAACTTACGTTTAATGACTGTCTAAAAATATAATTAACAAAGCTACATTGATCTCACTGACTGACTTACTCATTGACATATAATATTTGAATAGAAAAATGAAATAGCACAGTTGAAAAAAGACATAAAGTATCAATATTTTACATTACCAGAAAAACTTAAAATTTCTGAAATGTCACATATTTTAGACGCTAAGAAGTGTAACAACATTAGAAGTCAGGCGATCTGCCAAGGTGTGCCATACGGGAGATCTTTTATGGGAAACTGGTCTTTATTTAAGTGTTACTAACGTGAAGAAACCCGGGAAAACTTCACTTGGCCAACCAGTTGGCTAGATGCAAACCCACGACATTGAGAGATGAACTTTTATATATTATTATCTTCAATCAATTTAATCCTGTTAATCAGGTTGATTATTTCTCACAGCTCACACTATCCAGGTTAATCACGTATACTTTTTACTGTAGTAATTTTTAAATATTACATATGTATTATCTTAGCCTCTCTTCAATGCTGTTTAAAACAATATTACAATAATTATAATATAATACACAACATAAAATACAATAACATAGTTACTTACATATGAGAGTAATCATAAAACAGAACCACTGGCACACAACTTAAGAAATGAAGTACAGTAGAGCGTCGATTTTCCGAATCAATTGGGGACTGGGGTTGTCCGGATAAGTGATATTTCGGATAACTGATTTACATACGAAAAAATAGTTTAACGTATCCCATGTCGAAATTTTTTCCGTTGCGTGTCGCTTTGCGTTGAATTTTCGTCGGTGTTAAGCCCAGAGTCGGTAGATTAATTGGTCTTTCGACTTCCTATCTTCGCTCGTTGCTAGAATCAACTAGAGACAAATGTTACCACCAGGGGCACTGCAATCACTACAAGACCGCTAGATCGAATCCCTGTGAGGTCGAATGTTTTCTTTTTATTGAAAGATATATAACCTTCGAGTTCGATTTCATAATTTTTTATATGCATTTTATTATAAGAATGAAAAAGCTTTTATTTAAACCCAAAACCAGGTTTATGGATAAATAAATGACACTTAATAAAACATTAAACACCTTC
>NW_019384660.1:402510-404492 GCF_000671375.1 Centruroides sculpturatus | reverse complement strand
ATATATATCAGAGTATTTTAGGGGATTAAAATATTATCAAATTCCATTAAATAAATAATCAATTATATTTTATAAAAATCTTATTTAATTCATCAAAAAAATAGAAAATAATATAGGAAACAAAATAAAATATTGTTTTTAAAATCTACTTTAGACTTTTTGCTTACGATAATTCATTTTAAAATGATTGATTTCATAAGTAGGAATCTATCACGAAGATGATTATTATAAATCCTCAATATGTTCGAGCAATAAATCTAATCTTGGAATACATAAAAGATATAATTTATTAGCGTAAAGTGGAAAGCATCTTTAAATATTAATATTTTCCACTTGTTTTTACTAAATTATTGAAATTTTCATTGTTTTTTTTTCCTTCATATAATCGAAATAAAATTTCAAATAAGCATATTTATTGTATACGTAAAACAACATTGATTACATTTGGAATGTTTTATTTCATTGAATATTTTTAGGATATTGCAGAACAATACTGAACTCCGCTGTTATATTGAATTTTCTGACTGAAATCCGATATCAGATTTTATGTTTTAAATTGGTTTATAAATTTTTCCTACGCTACATTACTAAGTAAACTATTACAGTAACAAATGCATTTTTTTTATATATATATATAGCCTATATATATTAATAATTTAGCATTTTGTATAGAAGAACTATACTTTTATATACAAATATATTACTGTAAATTTTATAAAATTTGATTATTTTTATAGAAAATATATTAACATAATGTCTAAAATATGTAATAAATCAATATAGATTTGTGATAATTTTAAATTATATAAGAAATTCGCGACGACTTTCATTGCAGAGTACTTAGAAAAATAAAAGATCATAAACTTAGCTGTACTCTAAGATAAATAATAGAATTATTCTTATAAGCTTAGAACATGAAATAAGTGCAAATATTTGTATTTTTTTAAAGACAATTTTGAATTGTTTATTCGCTTAAAAGCTACTAAAAAGTCAATTATACTTAAGTCACGTTTAAGATTTCAACAGATAAGAACCTTATAAAAAGCCTTAGATATATATAATAGAATGAAATAACAAGAAATATATTTATTATTATTTCATTCTAAAATGGATAAGAGCTAATGGAAAGTTTATTACCGATTTTATCAACGAAAATATTATTCTTATCATTAATGAGATCGCCATATATTTTCATTAACAATAAATTATTAAATAAGACTCTGAAAAATTTTTAAGTGTATGGCTTTATTGTTTTAACAGTAACATGAAAATTAATTCTAGATATTTTATACGCTTTAATACATCTTTATTTATTTATAAAATTCATTCAAAAAAAATATACTTTAAAAATGTCATTTATAAAATTAATCTTAACAGCGTACAAAACTGCTATAACAAAATACAATTAAAATAATAATTATTATTATTTTACATTGTTTTACTTACAATTAAATTTTTTTGTGTGTGTGTATATGTACGAAATTAATTTAAATAACCATCGCTAGATAGCGCCATATGTAAAATTTTCATGTACAATTTGAAAAGAATTTAGTTAAATAAAAATTGTTTTGTGTACATTCACGTCACGTATTACCTTCATAGAAAGTAAATCTAAAAGTTTAAATTAGAAAATATATTTCTTTAGTATTGTTGTTTTAATGAAGATCGTTATTCCCAATTAAAATTGTTTATTGGATGAACGAGGAGGGTCATAGCTTTATGATTAACACACGCATGATTTTCGTACTGATGACTTAATCATGCTTTATTAATTGCTGCTAATTATTACGCTATATTATCATTAGCGATATTCGTTCCACTAAAACTCGATTTTTGCCACATCTAATGGATTCTTCATGTTTATTGATCACATCTAATTCATTCTTCTTTAATTAGTATTAATGATAAATAATATTAAAGATATAGTTTAGAATTGCATGAAGAATGATTTATTTTCCTTTAAAAAATTTTAATATAAATAA
>NW_019384660.1:395479-400855 GCF_000671375.1 Centruroides sculpturatus | reverse complement strand
TTTAATTATTAATAATAAACTTATTTATTTTAATTTTTTATAACATAAAATAAAGTATTTTATTATTAATTATTAACATAAAAATTTCATAATCATATCTTAAACATTAATGAAAATTAATTTATTTTTATATTTTTGATTGCTAAACATTATTTTTAATAATATATTTTTATTATAAAATAAATTTTGAAATGTTTAATACTTGTATTTGGTTTTAACAATTTTAATTAAACTGAAAGCTCATTTTTTACACTTAATTTAGCTCTTACTTACTTGCCATAGTGTAAGAACTAACAAAAGAAATATATATATATTAGCTCCTACACTATGGTACAGTATATATATATAAAGGTTAGAATCAATGTTAACGAATCATTAGATTTTGGATCAATATAGTGGATATCCTATTTGATCTAACGATTTAAAGCTTCATCAAATTCGGAGAAATCATGTGCCACAAGGAATTTTATGACACAGTGTCATAAAAACTTGAAAAATCTGATTTCAACGTAAAAAAAAAAAATGTAGGAATTCTTCTCACAAAAAGTAACCTATCCTTTAAATTAAATTGCATTTTTAACGATGCTAATAAATAGTCATAATCGGCGTAAAAAAGTAGTCATTATCGAGCCACAACTTCGATTAAATAGAAGAGTAACATATTACAGAGAACATTCGTTATCTTTATAACCGAAGGGACCGCTTTTTGATTAATTATTCAAAGCAGGAAATATACTGTATATATATATATAACACTCTCTCGATAATTATAATAAGCATCTTCCATTAAAATGATAATAATACATATATACCTAGATAGCAACTCAAATGAATAAATTGTTACTAAAATTCGAATATTACTTATTAAAACAAATTAAAATTATTTAATGGGACAATAAATATCTCAATAAAAGTAACAAATTCTAAGAATGGATATATACAGCTTGGTTTATAACAAATATTAATTAAATTCTTTAAGTTTACGCTTAATTTTTATTTATTTCTTATGCTCGAATGATGAGAGTTTATAAAGGAGTTAGTTAATTTTTTTTCTTAAATCTTTATCATCTCTTCGTACGAAAGGAAAATATTTAATAATGTATTTTCTTTATTTCTTGATTATTATCGAGAATGAAATATTGTTTAGGACATCCTCCATTTATTTTTATGATGGAAGAGTTTTTGTTTACGTACTTAAAAGAGCCAGATTAAAATATATGCTTTAAAAGTCGTATGCTTTTAAAATCAAAGACAAAATGCACTTAAAATCGAATAAGTTTTTAAAGTTTTATATTACAGTTTCCTTTAAACTTTAGATTCAATTTAAGATCAGAAGTAATATTTTGTTTTCTACAGAATAACGAAGAGTAGAAGCTTCGTCTCTTTCACTGAGTTTTTTTTTTTTTTTTGACTTAGTCGAGATTATTCCTAGATATAAATAAATGAATATTAAAGTAACAGGCGATTGCATTGAAATTATATTCTTTTTAAATGTTAAAATTATCGATCTAATACGATTTTATTCCAAAAAATGTATGGATTTAACTATGATTTTGGAATAAAATCTGTGATTGTGTTATAGCTAAATCAATATCGTCGAATACATTCGATGAAAAATTCAATTTGAAATTTTATGACAAATCTGTTAGAGTGAATCGTTTTGAAAAATTTTGGGTAGATCTGGAATTTATTTCGAATGACAGATTATTTTTATCATTGTCAAGAAATTTGACAGTTTCATGATATTTATATCTTTAAATTCAATTTAGCATCGGGGGGAGGAAATAATTCCTGCACAATTTCTGATAATAAGATGAGTGTCAAATGACGTGTAAATTATCTGCTAAATTTAGGCTGGTTTANTACGAGTGTTACCTTGTTATTAAATGCAGTTAAAAATAATAATAATCCCATTAAAACCTCTCAACTTTACAGTAACTACTTACCATTATTACATCCACAAACACATCTCAACATTGAAAATTTACATATTAAACTCAAGATAACATCAATAAAAAACAGAATATTCCTTACTAATATGTTCAAACCATATGTTTGTGGTACAGTATTATAATTTAAAATTTAAAACACCACTACAATTCGCCCACAGAACTATATCCCTAGTTATTTTACATTAACTTTTTTTTTTAATCAAAATCTTTCATAACAATTTCTGTCTTCTTAACGCGTAAAAAAAGTTTAAAATGGCCGCAAAGATGTTTCCTACTGTTTATAAAATAAACCTACTACTTTCTTTGTTTTGTTTTGTCTTTAAATATTTTTCTACTAAATAAAAAATACTGCAACTTCACTAGCGTCGTAAAGAATTAGTAATGTTTGATGATTAATTGGCGCTAAATAATTTATTTGTAGTTGTAAATTAATTATAAATTTCTAATTGAATTTGGGAGATGCAAGGAGGCGTTAAGAAAAAATAAATAAATAAAATAGAAGTGGGAGTAAAATGACCTACTCCAAGTAACTATTTAAGATACAGACTGCTTTGATTTATTTTAGTTTAAATACTTTTCTGCTGTATGTCAGTACTTTATACACTCGTGTTTCTAGCCTAAATGCTTTAAAAATGATGATGATAATAATAATAAATGTCAAATACAAATCAATATAAATTTATACTATAAAACCGTAAATCTTTTGTGTTTTTGCTCTCTGCACTCTGACCTTATTTAAATACAGATCTTCCATAAATTAAACTGAAAGCTCATTTTTGACACTATCAATTTAGCTCTTATTTATTATAGTGTAAGAGCTAACAAAAGAAATATATATATATATTAGCTCCTACATTAGTATAACGTACAAAACCATAACTAAGCAGATACAAATGCACAGGCAAAAGGCCCCGGAAGGAGGTATCAAAAAATAAATAGTATTAGACCTATATTTTCATGTTTAAAATTAAAATTTTAATTGCCGTGTGGCCAATTTCGTAGCATTTTCGGTTAAATTTAAAATTATCCAACCATTTCTATCGTATTTGTTTTTTAAAAAATGACGGAACAAACATAAAATCTAGCACAAGGCACACGAAGAATTAGTTACGGCACTAAAGGAATGACATGAACAGTACGGTTCGCTACGCAACACTTCAGAAATAAAAATGAATTATTCTGTTACCCAAGGATTGAGTGAGACTCTAGCATTACGTAACGATTACCTGAATACCTACACACTCATATCTACGTTACGTAATTTATGAATGGCACGTACTTTATTTATTCCATAGAAAAAGCACTTTCAAATAATTATATTCATGAAAAAAATCATTAAATTGTAATTATATTAAACATTTAAACTCATTCTTATCTTAAAAATTATTTGTTAAATTTTCTAAAGAATTATTAAACACCATTTAATACTTTGTATATAACTTATTGTAAAGCATCTCATTTTATTGATTAAAATATTATCAAATTCCATTAAATAAATAATCAATTATATTTTATAAAAATCTTATTTAATTCATCAAAAAAATAGAAAATAATATAGGAAACAAAATAAAATATTGTTTTTAAAATCTACTTTAGACTTTTTGCTTACGATAATTCATTTTAAAATGATTGATTTCATAAGTAGGAATCTATCACGAAGATGATTATTATAAATCCTCAATATGTTCGAGCAATAAATCTAATCTTGGAATACATAAAAGATATAATTTATTAGCGTAAAGTGGAAAGCATCTTTAAATATTAATATTTTCCACTTGTTTTTACTAAATTATTGAAATTTTCATTGTTTTTTTTTCCTTCATATAATCGAAATAAAATTTCAAATAAGCATATTTATTGTATACGTAAAACAACATTGATTACATTTGGAATGTTTTATTTCATTGAATATTTTTAGGATATTGCAGAACAATACTGAACTCCGCTGTTATATTGAATTTTCTGACTGAAATCCGATATCAGATTTTATGTTTTAAATTGGTTTATAAATTTTTCCTACGCTACATTACTAAGTAAACTATTACAGTAACAAATGCATTTTTTTTATATATATATATAGCCTATATATATTAATAATTTAGCATTTTGTATAGAAGAACTATACTTTTATATACAAATATATTACTGTAAATTTTATAAAATTTGATTATTTTTATAGAAAATATATTAACATAATGTCTAAAATATGTAATAAATCAATATAGATTTGTGATAATTTTAAATTATATAAGAAATTCGCGACGACTTTCATTGCAGAGTACTTAGAAAAATAAAAGATCATAAACTTAGCTGTACTCTAAGATAAATAATAGAATTATTCTTATAAGCTTAGAACATGAAATAAGTGCAAATATTTGTATTTTTTTAAAGACAATTTTGAATTGTTTATTCGCTTAAAAGCTACTAAAAAGTCAATTATACTTAAGTCACGTTTAAGATTTCAACAGATAAGAACCTTATAAAAAGCCTTAGATATATATAATAGAATGAAATAACAAGAAATATATTTATTATTATTTCATTCTAAAATGGATAAGAGCTAATGGAAAGTTTATTACCGATTTTATCAACGAAAATATTATTCTTATCATTAATGAGATCGCCATATATTTTCATTAACAATAAATTATTAAATAAGACTCTGAAAAATTTTTAAGTGTATGGCTTTATTGTTTTAACAGTAACATGAAAATTAATTCTAGATATTTTATACGCTTTAATACATCTTTATTTATTTATAAAATTCATTCAAAAAAAATATACTTTAAAAATGTCATTTATAAAATTAATCTTAACAGCGTACAAAACTGCTATAACAAAATACAATTAAAATAATAATTATTATTATTTTACATTGTTTTACTTACAATTAAATTTTTTTGTGTGTGTGTATATGTACGAAATTAATTTAAATAACCATCGCTAGATAGCGCCATATGTAAAATTTTCATGTACAATTTGAAAAGAATTTAGTTAAATAAAAATTGTTTTGTGTACATTCACGTCACGTATTACCTTCATAGAAAGTAAATCTAAAAGTTTAAATTAGAAAATATATTTCTTTAGTATTGTTGTTTTAATGAAGATCGTTATTCCCAATTAAAATTGTTTATTGGATGAACGAGGAGGGTCATAGCTTTATGATTAACACACGCATGATTTTCGTACTGATGACTTAATCATGCTTTATTAATTGCTGCTAATTATTACGCTATATTATCATTAGCGATATTCGTTCCACTAAAACTCGATTTTTGCCACATCTAATGGATTCTTCATGTTTATTGATCACATCTAATTCATTCTTCTTTAATTAGTATTAATGATAAATAATATTAAAGATATAGTTTAGAATTGCATGAAGAATGATTTATTTTCCTTTAAAAAATTTTAATATAAATAA
>NW_019384660.1:380377-395295 GCF_000671375.1 Centruroides sculpturatus | reverse complement strand
TTTAATTATTAATAATAAACTTATTTATTTTAATTTTTTATAACATAAAATAAAGTATTTTATTATTAATTATTAACATAAAAATTTCATAATCATATCTTAAACATTAATGAAAATTAATTTATTTTTATATTTTTGATTGCTAAACATTATTTTTAATAATATATTTTTATTATAAAATAAATTTTGAAATGTTTAATACTTGTATTTGGTTTTAACAATTTTAATTAAACTGAAAGCTCATTTTTTACACTTAATTTAGCTCTTACTTACTTGCCATAGTGTAAGAACTAACAAAAGAAATATATATATATTAGCTCCTACACTATGGTACAGTATATATATATAAAGGTTAGAATCAATGTTAACGAATCATTAGATTTTGGATCAATATAGTGGATATCCTATTTGATCTAACGATTTAAAGCTTCATCAAATTCGGAGAAATCATGTGCCACAAGGAATTTTATGACACAGTGTCATAAAAACTTGAAAAATCTGATTTCAACGTAAAAAAAAAAAATGTAGGAATTCTTCTCACAAAAAGTAACCTATCCTTTAAATTAAATTGCATTTTTAACGATGCTAATAAATAGTCATAATCGGCGTAAAAAAGTAGTCATTATCGAGCCACAACTTCGATTAAATAGAAGAGTAACATATTACAGAGAACATTCGTTATCTTTATAACCGAAGGGACCGCTTTTTGATTAATTATTCAAAGCAGGAAATATACTGTATATATATATATAACACTCTCTCGATAATTATAATAAGCATCTTCCATTAAAATGATAATAATACATATATACCTAGATAGCAACTCAAATGAATAAATTGTTACTAAAATTCGAATATTACTTATTAAAACAAATTAAAATTATTTAATGGGACAATAAATATCTCAATAAAAGTAACAAATTCTAAGAATGGATATATACAGCTTGGTTTATAACAAATATTAATTAAATTCTTTAAGTTTACGCTTAATTTTTATTTATTTCTTATGCTCGAATGATGAGAGTTTATAAAGGAGTTAGTTAATTTTTTTTCTTAAATCTTTATCATCTCTTCGTACGAAAGGAAAATATTTAATAATGTATTTTCTTTATTTCTTGATTATTATCGAGAATGAAATATTGTTTAGGACATCCTCCATTTATTTTTATGATGGAAGAGTTTTTGTTTACGTACTTAAAAGAGCCAGATTAAAATATATGCTTTAAAAGTCGTATGCTTTTAAAATCAAAGACAAAATGCACTTAAAATCGAATAAGTTTTTAAAGTTTTATATTACAGTTTCCTTTAAACTTTAGATTCAATTTAAGATCAGAAGTAATATTTTGTTTTCTACAGAATAACGAAGAGTAGAAGCTTCGTCTCTTTCACTGAGTCTTTTTTTTTGACTTAGTCGAGATTATTCCTAGATATAAATAAATGAATATTAAAGTAACAGGCGATTGCATTGAAATTATATTCTTTTTAAATGTTAAAATTATCGATCTAATACGATTTTATTCCAAAAAATGTATGGATTTAACTATGATTTTGGAATAAAATCTGTGATTGTGTTATAGCTAAATCAATATCGTCGAATACATTCGATGAAAAATTCAATTTGAAATTTTATGACAAATCTGTTAGAGTGAATCGTTTTGAAAAATTTTGGGTAGATCTGGAATTTATTTCGAATGACAGATTATTTTTATCATTGTCAAGAAATTTGACAGTTTCATGATATTTATATCTTTAAATTCAATTTAGCATCGGGGGAGGAAATAATTCCTGCACAATTTCTGATAATAAGATGAGTGTCAAATGACGTGTAAATTATCTGCTAAATTTAGGCTGGTTTACCATTATAAATACTTAAAAAGTTTATTTCAGTATATTTAATTTAAGTATATATTTATAATTTAAACTGCAAGCAACTTTATTAGTTATGTATGTATATACATACTTAATTAAATAAATTTTTTAAGCATTTATAATGTTAAACCAATCTAATAGAATTGCTTGCAATCCGATATTATTCATTATTATTGAAAGAATTAAAATTTACAATTTAATTACTTTCTAAATTTAATGTAATTCAATTAATTTATCTCTGTAAAATATTCATTATTTATTTTAAAATATTTTTCTTTTGTAATTTTTAATTTTAATTATTAAATATTTAATAAATATCCATAAAAATTTCAACATGGATCCATATTTATTTCGTGTACATTTTTAAATAGTTAAATTATAATTTAATTTCAGATATTTTTAATTTATTAGAATAATATTAAGAAATTTAAAAATATAAATACAGAATAAATATATATAACAAGGTAGATAAGGAGATCAATACCAGGCAGATGTCTGTTCCATTATTCAAGATAATATTTTACTTTAATATTTAAATTTTCGAAAACAATGATATAAAAAAAAGAACAAAGAAGGAAAGAAAAAAATAAGAACACCTATGAAAAAAGCATTTGGCTGTATTTTTATATAAAGTCGGTTTCAAACATTGAATAGCTACTATTATTTTCCTAAATTTAAAAGAATTGCTTCATTTTTTTTTTACTATTGAAGAAGAAACTAATGAACTTAGTTGAGATATTATTTTTTTAGTTGGAAAAAATTTAATAGTTTGTAACATCAAAAAAAAAATTAACTTTAATATAAACTGAATTAATTTAATTGACTAGGAACTTTACTTTAAATACTTTTATTGATTTTTTTTAATTCCTTAGAACAGTAAAACTTGTCTAAAACGAAACAGAAAGCTAAAAAAAACCTTTAAAAAGTAGTATCAAAATGAGGAAGATGACATCCAAAAGCTGGGATTCGTTTTTGGAAACGAAAGGCCACCAATAAAAATATTAATATTAATAAATTATTCTATGTTAATAAATATTTAAACTAAATAATGTGTGTGTTTTTGATAGAATTTTCAGACAGGGAGGATCCAGTTTATCCATTCTCTTCAAGTACCAGACTGTGTTAATCCGCTAATACTAAAAATCATTACCATTTTATGATCCGGATTTACATGAGATAATTTTTGTTTTATATAATTGTTTTATATTGTCGTTAAGAAAACGTTATAAGCTTATCTATTTTTTGACACAATTCCAAATAAAAATAACAATATAATAGAAGTAACATTAATAACTGAGAACAGGAATAAAAACATTTTAAAAAATAGATTCTTGTGTAAATATATACGAATCTCATGAATATTGTTTAGGTTTGACAAATACACATTATAGTTCCAGTATATAACAAAATAAAAAATAATGTCAACTTGAGTTTTCTAAAAAATACAAATAAAATAAGGGTGGAGGAAAATTTACATCTGGAATGTATCTATGAAATTCTATGCTATAATAAATGGTGGAGGAAACCAATGACAGACAGCATTAAATCAATATATTATGAAGAGAAAAGAAAAGTTAGTTTTTCAAGTTCATCCTCATTTTTCTCACTATCATCTCTAGGGATAAAGAAATTTGGAGTAGTTATCACTAACTCAGCTTTACTGTATCAAATTGTGCGCATCACTGCACACAGAGATTGCCATGGCCAAGTTTGAATCTTTATAACTTTTGAATGGTTTAATTTGCAGGCAAACAGTGTATGGTTTTCATAACTTCATCCCATATATTAGGAACTTTACTTTTTAAATAAAACTTTATTTTTACTTGTTCATTTTTTGTATTAAAAATAGAGAAATATATAACATCTAAATTGTTATTTTGGTTTTTAAAAATATCAACAGAATACACATTTTTTAAGTGTATAAAATACATAAAATGATAGTTTAGAAAATAAAGTGAAAATAAAATTAATTATCTGTTTAGACGTTAAGATGAAGTGGATATGTTCCATTCAATGATAAACTGATCCGAACAAAGCCTTTATTCGCTTTACACGTTGAGATATATGTCATGTCAAATAATAAGGAAAATATATGTTTGGCATTTCGTGTTTATTTTATTTGTAAAACGATGCTGTATTTTTATATTTTTCTTCTTCTATTTACACTGTAATATTTTAATAAACCCGAGAAGTTTTTCTTTATAGAGAAAAGTATTAAAAACTTTTGAATTTATTAGAAATAATCACAATTGTCTGTAAAAGTATGCTAGTGAAAGGATATTATTGTTTATGATCAGCGAACCACTTTCACATCTGGTTTTGAAGCAATGAAGGCAATTACAACGTACGATGTGATGCATTCACTACAGAACTGCTGGATATGTACTATTAAATCAATAAACTTAGAATTTGTGATAGCCAAGAGTTAGTTAAAGATAATCTAATTTTAATAAATAGTTTTGTAATTTAGATTTCCTTAAGCTGGATTACCTTCATTACAGGTAAAATTTTAATACTTTAACTTAAAAATTATGTAATTTATTACGGTGTAGAGTTTAATTGATCTATAACTAATCGAAATAATTAATATAGCTCTCATCAGAACATCAAGAAAGACATTCAATAGAATTAGTTAACTATCAGTACTTGGTCTCTTGATCTTAATCAAGCCAAATTTATTTTATGTGACAAGTCCTGGTTTTTGTTATTTACACAAACGATTGATGAAAACGATTGTCCTGTCAACGTGAACGAGTCCAAGTATAGGCCTACAAAATATACGAAGCAATATAGAGAAAAGCAGTCAACAAGAGAGCGAAAGAGTGACAAAATGACATTAATTCAGTTAAAGAGAAAATTGAAGATGGCAGAAATGTAAATAGAAGTCTGCTTTAATCACTCAATAGTAATTCGTTTAGGGAAAACATTTCTTACTTTGTGGCTGATATTTAATTGCGTTACTATATCCTTTCATACTTTTATATGCAATTACAATTTTACTTCTCTTCCATTTTCTGAAATATAAAAATAGCTACTTAGATTATTTCATAAAATTTTAAAATATTCAAACAAGCATCTCAAATTAATGATTAAAATGTTGCATTTAAAACTGTTTTTTTCTTTTTAATGCAACGAATAGTACAAAGTTTGTGGCTAATTATCAAAGTAAAAGAATTAAAAATGTATATTTTATATCGTTAAATCTGCTTTTTATTTATTTTTATTATCTACTTTTATCTTTAACTTAATTTATTCGACGTTTATTGCTAAGTATATCATTCTTAATTATCTGAAAGTATAATTAATACGTAAATTATATTCTATAAATGTTAACAGTTGTAATGTTTCAAACATATAAGAAAATGAGAAGGAAATTCAATTATTTAGTCTTTATAATAAAAGACNATTATTTTACATTGTTTTACTTACAATTAAATTTTTTTGTGTGTGTGTATATGTACGAAATTAATTTAAATAACCATCGCTAGATAGCGCCATATGTAAAATTTTCATGTACAATTTGAAAAGAATTTAGTTAAATAAAAATTGTTTTGTGTATATTCACGTCACGTATTACCTTCATAGAAAGTAAATCTAAAAGTTTAAATTAGAAAATATATTTCTTTAGTATTGTTGTTTTAATGAAGATCGTTATTCCCAATTAAAATTGTTTATTGGATGAACGAGGAGGGTCATAGCTTTATGATTAACACACGCATGATTTTCGTACTGATGACTTAATCATGCTTTATTAATTGCTGCTAATTATTACGCTATATTATCATTAGCGATATTCGTTCCACTAAAACTCGATTTTTGCCACATCTAATGGATTCTTCATGTTTATTGATCACATCTAATTCATTCTTCTTTAATTAGTATTAATGATAAATAATATTAAAGATATAGTTTAGAATTGCATGAAGAATGATTTATTTTCCTTTAAAAAATTTTAATATATGTGTATTTTACGTTTTATAAAATCGTGGGAAAATGTCTATATTTAATAAGATTTTAAATGTTTCTACATCTTTTATAAAATAGTGTATAAATTCAAGAACAATGAAGTTTAATCATGCAAATTTTACTGTATTGCGTGATGTTTGTATGTTTTTTTATTGTATCGTAAAATAAAGAAGTGAAAATCAGTTATAACTTCGGAATATAGATATACATTTTAGGCGAAAAATAAATCTTAGGTTGTGAATTCCCGAAAGGAAGAGGAAATCCGAAAACTGAATAAAACTGAGTTCAACCACCGGTTAGAAATTGGTATATATTGACCAGAAACATGTAAATTAGATGTTCGAAACAATATATATCAGAGTATTTTAGGGAATATACTTCGAAATACAGCTAATCGCGCGAAATTGCAAAGCGATAAACTACAAAACGAAGAGGTTTACAAATTGATAATCGGGGAAACATCGTCAGAGACTTTTGGAGCGAAAACTTACATCAGAAGTTTATTTTTCGAGAATACCATATTCTCAATTATACAACATTATGTAAGGACATATCATGTAACAATAGATAAAGTGAAAAGCCGTCCGTGCCTGCTGACACCTCGACAGGAGTGTCTGTTAAGACTCTATATTGTCACGCACAGCCATCTCTGTCACAAAAATAACCGAATGGATAAGGAAAACATTTCACGTGAACATTTCTGAATGTATAGTCATGGCTGTAATCATCCGACAGAAAGATGAAATGACCTATCGTGTGCATATCAAAGATCCCTTTAAAAAACTATCAGTAGCCAAATATTTTAATGCTATACCTCGTCTAAAGATGTATGTCGTTTATATATCTCCCATGACATTATCAAAGCTAAAGATTATGTTGAAATTCTGCAAAAGGAATTTATGCATTTTTCAGTCTACAACTTTGTGCTACACAAAACTAAACGGGCGACGAGTTGACTGCTAGATAACCAAAATTACCATCCTACAGTGGCCAACATACAGTCCCGACCTCAATCCAATCAAAATTATGTGACGAATTTTAAAACGTAGCGTTGCTAGACCGTATTCGTGTACCAAAGAGAAATTGGAACGATCCCTGTTGGAATAATAGCAGAAACTTCCGACAGACAGACTGACAATACTAGTTGACAGCGTGTCTCGACGTCTTCAAGCAGTTGTTTGATGTAAAGGAATATAACGAAATGGTAAACGACCAGTGGTTGAACCTTTCATCTTATTCCGTTCTCAGATTTCCGTTTTCTTTTCGGAATTGACAACCTAAGATTTATTTTCCACTTAAAAAGTATAACTATATTCCGAAGATATATCTGATTTTATCTCTCCATTTTGAATACATTCAATATAGTTTAAATGATTGAACTTTGTTGTTCTTGACTTTATAATTGCATATAATATGGTTGTTAATTAACATCTTTATAAACAGTTTTAATTAACTCATTATAAATTCTATAAGTGAGTTTTTTTTTTAAATTTTATTCTTAATATTTTCATATATAATAATTTTAACTTATCGCTAGACGACAATGAAAAAGGAAGACAATATGTAGAGAGTCTTTATAGAGAGATAAACAATAAAAATTTGTGTTTATGTGAATTTTTAGGAAATTTATTTATTATTCAGAATTTTTTTAAAACTATTTCAACAAACTTCGTAAAATTTATAATAAAAAAAAAATTGTTTTTCAAATATCTATTGTTGTCAGTATCTTATAAATATTCTCTAGAGTCACGCTCCCATCAGGAGCAGTTGGATTCGATTGTCATTAAGACAGTGTTTGTCCTAACGACAAACTCCAATGCTTTCCTAGTAATTGTAGTTTGGAAATGCGATTAATGGACCAAAACAAGCGCTTTCAAATTATTAAAACTTTTTTTTTTTTTGTTTCTTTCGATATTTTGTCATGAAATTTTTTATAGTTTAGTAAAGAAATCCGACTGTGACATTATCTAGAAGTGACCGATAGACATGTTTACATTCGTTTTACATTATTGTTCTTTTTTTAATTTAAATGTTTCTATGCGTAAAATAATACAATGGAACGAAATTACGAAATCAATATTTAAAATATTGAATTATTATTTTAAAAATAACTATTGAAAGAAAAAAGAAAACATTTTGCTATAAAATTATGAATAAAATTTCATGCTTTATTAAGCTTCTATTTTATATTTGTTCGTATGTAATGCCATAACCGATTGTAAACATAATTTCGAAAATTTTAATTTTTAAGGTGAATTTACTTTCAGTTAGATTACCATAATAAAAAGATTTATTATTTCATGGATAAATTAGATGTAAAATACTACAACTAAGGTTTAAAAAATGTATATATAATCTTTTATATACGTTATTGTAGATTTATTAAATGTGACAATGAAATTATAAACCTTTTCTAAATTGCGAAGGACCAAGTTTTAAAATTTATTTTTTCTAAAAATTTCGAATTATTTATTTATTTTTTATGAATATGCTTTTATCTATATCATTATACATAGTCTATTTTAAAAGTCTATGCCAGTTTATTTTAATCTTGAAATATGTATCGTCCTGAATTGTATAAAGTATATATTTTGGAAAATTCATATCGCTATGAATACTTATCAGAATATTTGTAATTTCATTCATATATTTTGTTCTGTTATCTTTTACTTTGAATATTTTAATATTTTAGGAATTTTCGCCCATCACATTTATTGATACAACATCACTTTCTAAGAAATAAAGAATTCTACACAAAAATAAAATTGGATTTTTATCGCATGGTCTCAATTTTTGCCAGGATCTGAATTACCTGTTATTATAAGGATCCAAATTTAAAGCTATAAATTGTGACTGCATAAGAATATGTGTATATCAGCCAACGTTTTTGGCTATGTTTCCCCCCGTCAGAGTTCTCAAATTCTATGGCTTTAGTTTTAGTTAACAAGTTTCTATGGTCTCCTGTTTACTTTAGACCTTTCTTTTTATTGAGGTTTTCAGCTTTTGGCACCATTCAGAATGGCTGGTTTAAAATATCAGAATCCTTCACCTCATATATACATTGATTTTGACATTGACAAAAGAGGTAGTTCTTTGTAAAAGTAATGGATATTCAAACTGATTAAAAAAGTATCATCAATAAGCATCAGCTTGTTTTCAAAGTGAAGTAAGATTATATAATTTATACAATTTTGAAAAATATAACAAGTTATTTAACTGATTAATTGTAAGATAAATAAATTTTCTGAAAAAATTTTACGCATTTTATCATAATATATATATAAGCGTTTCATGCAACAATTACATTATTTCATAAAATTTATTAAACGAAAGAACAAAAGCATTATACTATACAATGAAAATACTTTTAAGTAAAAGTTTCATTCATTGTAAAATTTTACAATTTGAACTATTATACATTTACCATATCGTATTTCAGATAATTCATCATAGCAAATCATCTTGCCTTTAACATTTAACACTTGTTGCTTGTTAGGACGTCGAGAAAATGATTGATAATCTATCTTTAGTTGGCATACTTTCAAAATATATTCCATTTCCTGAAAAATGTTCCGAAATTTTATGTTTTTTTTACATTATTATTATTTTCTTTTTATATTTTGTAATATTGTATGGTTTTTTATTAACTTCCCCTTTTTTCCGCCTATGGGCACTAAGAAGGCCTCCTTTTTCAGGCCCTTTGTGGGTTTGGTCAGATCTACAATGGAACGGCCGGGTGGTGAGGGACGAGGTCTAATATATCGAGATATATCAGGTCTCTTTCTAGGCCTATGGTCACGCCAAATAATTCCTAAGGTTTTCGACAGTCTGGATTTGATTCTGGATCTCTCAGAGCGGTAGGCTGACTTTCTTTCGATAATAACTGTTTAATAATAATAGACCGATTATTATTTAAATAAATATAAATTATTCATTTATTGTTGTATTATAAAGATTTAAAAATAGCAAATACAGTATTGTTATTTCATTATAAATCAAGAATATTGCATAAATAAATTTTAGGTTATTCTTTATAAATTCATCGATTATTTTTTCAATGATACACACAATTACAGATCAGTAGATCAGTAGCTGTAACACTTAACGAATACCCAGCATTTTTTTTTAATTCAATTGTCTGTTTAGAATTTGTTTAAGTTTATAATTGTTTCAAGTTATGTTCAAAATTAATGAAATTTTGAATTTTTTACATCGACTTCACCCGACGTCGACTTCAAAGGTCAAGGAGATTGCCTCTTCGAAAAAGTGATGTTGATGACGTTCAACGGACCAAATGTGAATATAAATATGGAATGATATGGAGAAAACCCTGGAAGATCTGCAAAGGGCAATCAAAAGGAAGCGGTCGTGCTTTTACGTGCAGTAAGACAGCGGGTGGTGTCACTTTACTGCACTACAAATCACGACCACATATTGCGAACAGCGTGAGGAACCGGTTAGCCAGCTTTACATAGGATTCTTGCCTTATAGTCACTTTGCGATTTCCATGTTTACAAATCCCTTAAAAAAGCGTTGAAAGGCCATCGATTTATTTCCGATGGTGGGGTGAACGAGGTCGTCCAGGGCTTCTTTCGCTAGCAGCTAGGATGACATCTACCATCTTGTTTGACAATGAGACAAATGCCTAAAGATCTAGGGGAATTACTTATGAATGTAAGTTCATTATAAACTTAGATCAGATGGTATGCGTTAAAGATTTTTATTGGAATTAAGTGGGATCTGAGTTCGAATCATAAGCATAGTAATTTTTTATGGAGGCATATAGTTTTTGTTAGACTGTCAATCCTCAGCAATTGGGTTTTGTCTATCATAAGTGGATTTTACTACGACGTAATAGACAAAACTTAGATCGAACAATTTACTTTAATATGCAAATATGCTGCAGAATGACGATGTTGTTTTCTAATCCTTTAATAAATTTAAATTTATACAGAAATTCTAACTTTTTAAGACTATAATAATTATACCGTTTTCACTTCATGGAGAATATATTTCTAGAATTTTATTTTCATGAGAAGCTCAGGAGAGAAATTAAAATAGCTTTATTTTCGAAATGAATTTTATCCGTTTTTGTGTCGTATTCATAACTAAAAATGTTTGTGGTCTGGTTTAAAAACCTATAACTTCGTTACAGTCGATGTCTTTTAAGTGGACACTCTTCATTACGGACCTCGACCTTTCTTAACGGACACAATAGATTTTCATCGAGTCAATTTCCTTGTTTGAAAGTTTCTGTGGTTGCAGTCAAATTGATTTAAAAATATTAATTCTATATTTCCTGTTGAATTCTTAAATAAATTTAACTAAACAAATTTTATATCATCAATTATGTTGTCTAATATTTCCATTACGGAATTCGCTTAATGTGTCTGTTCACATCATGTGAACAGAGACATTAAGCGAACTCTGTAATGGAAGCATGTGAACCTTACCACCATAGTTAGCAGAAACAGTTTTTTTTTCTTTTTTCAATTCATTAGCATATGTCACAATGATAAATGCTGGTCGAAAACATTTCTGTGGACATTCATTCTTTTCAGGGACCCGACATATCCGGACGGACTACTACCTAAAAATTCTTGGAGTTTTTTTGACCAGTCCGAATACGATCCCGGGTCCTCCAGAGCGGTAGGCTACCACCTAGATTGCTCGGCCATCCGGTCATAGTTGTAAATTACGGAGCGTTGTTCAAAATGCTGACAAAGTAACTCAACGTCTTCTAAGCCATTTCATTGATTTCAAATAGTTGGAGACAGGTTCTGCCATCAATAATTCAAAATGGTTACCTCATTATAAAGTCGCTAATTTCACGGCACCTATTGCGAATGACATGGAGACAACAGAGTCTCATGAATGCAGCAGGATTTAACATCATTGCAGACAATCACGTTGGTATAGATTCTGGCATCTAAACTGAGTGCAGAAGCCAGACAAAAAAAATCTTTCAGTCGATTAAGAAATGAGGAATAAAAATGATGACAACGACGACGACATTTAAATGAAATTTTCACAAAACTTCTCATAGCCGGACACCTCTCTATAGTGAACAGTTTTACAGTTTTGCAAGTGTTCATTATGAAGAGTTTCAATGCATATGAATTTTTATGCAACTTTTAGACTGAAGAAAATAAAAAAATAATCGAAATGAGTCTTGAACTCTTCTCTGGCGAGAACAAACAATGTTTAATAGTACCGGAAATTACACTTAAAAGAAAAAAATCGATTCAATCAACTTCATTTCAAAGTATATGATATACTACAAAGTTTCTTTTCTCAAATTTTGACTGAACAAATACAGGATTCCCAAAAGTCTATAAAAAGTTTAAACAGTATTTATTCAGCAAATAATTACTCCTAAATTCCATGTATAGTAAACCTCACACGGATTTAATAACTTAAAATATATATAAATGCTAGAAATTACAATAAACATCATTTGAAATCTTAAACAATAAGTTTTTTTAATACATTAATTCTATGAATATTGTCTAATATTTTTCATTTTGTTTGAATTTATTTATCGATTGGATCTTTGATCTATAACGCCATTGAATTATTTGTGGGGTCACTTCAAAATAATTACATATGTATCAAAATCTATAAACTTAGTGTTGAGCTTATAAATGCAATACATGCAATTACTAAGCAGTAACTAATGAATGTTTTCAGAGCTCGAAAATTGGTTTGAATAATGTATCATGTGGTTACGTCAAAGTTTAAGAATAAACTAACACTATAAAAGACTTCATCAATTAAATTTTCCAACGATGTTTACTGTAAATTTATAACATTTACATATTTTAAGATATTAAAATTTATAACTGCACAAGTATTTTTGGAACATTTTTATTTACAGGTTAAAAAAATGTAATATTCGAAGTAACTATCGATCAAGAGTTTACGATATTCAAGAACATATTATTCCAATTAACTTATAATAAATCCAATCAACTTTGCGCGATGAAACGATATTTATGTAAAATTTAATATTAAATTAAACATTACTCTTTAAAAAATATAATATAATTTCATTTTTGTGTCAAGAAACAATATAAAATACTTTAAAATTTTTTTAATGTAAATCATAACTATCATTTAATTAAGAACGTTTAATATTAAATTTCCATTGAAAAATTACGAATTATAAAATAGACATTATAGATTGGATTGGATCCGTTGATGCGAGACATCACATCAGTCGAGGTTTTATACCTGGCTCAACGTCGTCTATTATGGGAAAGTCTGATCCTCTATGAGCTAAGTCAACATGGTTGAATGATGGACTACGACATTCTGACCTGAACTGTGTGTAATCAAAAGAACATGAGATAGAATTCCAATCAAAAACTTGTTTTGTGCTAAGAGAACGTCTTACACTCTTAGCAAACAATAATCATTTAGTGAACAGTAGAAATCCAAGAGCTCTAAGAAGAGCATCATTTATGGATCCAGTAGTGTGTACTTGATTTCTTAACGACCAATAAATATATTTTTATTCATAAATTATTACTTGCAAATTTTTAAGAAACAAATAGCTGTAGGCCTACATTGAAAGAATGATTTGAGCCTCTCAATATTCAAGATCCTGAGCTGTTAATAGTTTATTTTTAAATTCACCTCGACAGGCATATATAATTTCAATATTGTTATTTATTCAAAATCAAAATTTATAGAAAATTAAGTAGTCCATTTAAAAAATAAATAAAAAATAAGTAATTTATTATAATACTTTTATATTGTTAATAACACAGAGTACTTTTGAAGTAGACCTTCGAGTATTTAAAGACGTCCATCTTTAAATACTCAAAGGCCTACTTGAAAACGTACTTATATGTTTGCCATTGACAGTATATAAAGTTTGTAATAAATAACAGTAACACAAGTTAAAATATTAATTATATTTTATAAAATAATTCATAAAATGCGAATAGTTTTAACTAAACGATTCTTCAACGTGTATCGAAGGGTATAACTAAGATAAATAATTTATCTTAAGAGTTTTAATTATATAACAAATGCTAAAAACATTTGATTTCTATTAAATAATTATTCAAACGTATTATTTATATTAATCTGAAAGAAATTTTTCATTACAAACTTTAAGGTTGTATGAAATAAATATAGAAGTAACGTTGTATGTTAGGAAAGATATATTTGAAATAATAAATCTTAAAATATTAGAATTTATGCTTTCAAAGTAATACTTTTCTACATATAAAGGTTATATTCGTCTTAAAATAGCTACCATTCTCATTCTTTCCGTCTTGTTAAACCACTGCTTATATTTGATCACATGAAACTCGTAAGCTATGTAATATATTTTTTTAAATTATTTTTTTTATTATTAATGTTGATTTATTTTTTTTTATTTCATATAATAAATTTTAGTATATACGTTTTACTTTTGTATTTTTCTTCTAAATTACATAAGTATTAAGAATGTAATATTGTATGCTTTGATTAACATGAAGTGCATTAACTTCAATGTGCTGTTATAATGTATGGAGTTGAATTTGTTTCATGTTTTAGAAAAATTCTGAAAATATAAATTTTAATAACAAAAAAAAAAGAATTTTTATTTTTTGCTTTTAAACTTCTTAAATTTTTCAGAAATGAAAATCTATAACATGACAGATGTAATTTGTTGTTTTCTTTATTTTGTAGAAAGTAAAAATAACATAAAAAAATTCTATACATAAATAAATCAAATATTTCGAAAATTTCTGATGATAAGAGTAGAAATACCAAGAACATTCGATAATATATAAATAATTGATCAGAATGTAGAGAATTAAAAGATTTTTTGTGTGTGTTTTTTATGTCTTTTCTACAAATATTTAGGCTATATTTTTTTCGATTATTTTATAAAATATAAATGTGTATAATAATTCAGAAATTAAAGAAAATTGATTGAATTTTGATTTTATTTTATTCTATAAAAGTTATATCTATAAATTCAGTAGCGATTTTTATATCTGACCATTCTAACTGCTGACTTTAATGATACTTAAAGACATTAAATCTGTATTAAATTGTAAATTTATTTAAAAAAAAATTGCTAG
>NW_019384660.1:366878-379715 GCF_000671375.1 Centruroides sculpturatus | reverse complement strand
AGCTACGAATTTAATAATTAATAGTAATTTGTTTAAATTTTTAAAATTAAAAATTTAAAACTTAGTAAGTTAATTTAAAAGTAATAAATTTCGGAAGGTTTTAGATTTATTTTTTTTAAATAAAAAATTTAAAAAAATTCGAGAATAAGAAAAATTATTTGATTTTTATACGAGAATTTATTAAATTACAAATTAAATTTTGTTAAAAATTCAACTTAATATCAGTCAAATTTCTTAATTTAATATCTGAAATAGTAAACTTACAGTCGAATAAAATCAGAAAATATATATTTATATACATATATTCTTATATATAAAATATATAAATAGATTTTTTTATTCGATCTGTTATGGAATTTTATTTTTAACTCGTGATTAAAATGTGTTTATATAAGAAACAGATCAAAGGATATTTTATTCTGATCAAATTTATTAAAAGAGAATAAAGTTTAATTGCTTTTAAATCGTTGTTTTTCATACTTTTTAAAAGCAATTTATTAACTATACTAAAGTAAAGGTCAAGGTTTTGTTTTTTTCAATTTTTCTCTTCAAATTTTTCTAATAATGTCAAAAATCTCGAACGAATTTAATAATTAAATAAAAATATAGTTTTTAAGGAATAAAAACCTTAGAAGTTTTTAAAAATTGGATTATATTTTAGAGTGCTTTTACATGATATAAGTTTTTCAGTCATGCAATAAAACGCATGCTATTCCTACTATAAATAACCAATGTCCTTGGAAGAAAAAAATAATGATTCAATGAAAATTATAAGAAAAAGAGAATTAAAAATGTTCTATAAAAAAATTTCCATTAATTAAATTAAATAATAAATACATTCTTTAATTGAAATTAGCAAGTAAATTGAATTTACAATAACGTTATTTAGTAAAGTTGCTAATGGTAATGGAAATGGTAAAATTCGCATATGAAATATAAAATTAACCGTCTTGAAAGATTTCCTGATAAGATAAGAAGATTAATTTTTTTTTTAATTTTAGTTTCATAAATAAAAAATTCCAATTTTTAATTAAGAAAAACGTAATATAAACTTTTAGCACGTTAACGTAAAGATCAAAGATTAATTCGGATGTTTTAAAATATTTAAACATTACTTTATATGAATACAAATTATGAGTGTTATCTTTGGGAGAAACAATCTTTAAGTAATTAATCTGTTTTGATAATCCGACTTGTTCTAGAACAGAAAATGTGATTTGTCAATCTCGAATCCAAAGGGATGTTAACCGCATTTGGGAATGCTGGCGTGTTAATTAAAAGCTTTGTTACTTTGCTAAAGGGAGAAACCTAATTCTAATTTTCTAATGATGATAGAAATTAAATATTCCTATTTTATTCTATTATAAAAAAATTATTATAATTATAAAATTTAAAAAATAAATAAAGAAATCTGGACGTTTTTTGTATTGCAAAAATCGATTTTAATCGAATATGCAATCGAGAAAACAGAAAACGTGAAACATATATAATAGAAATTTTACATTAAAATTAATGCAAAGCTCCCCGATTAAATGTCAGTCAAACAATTTAAAGTTCACGTTGATTGAAATATTAATTTTGTCTCAAAACTTCTAGAATATTAAACAGGACAATCTTAATATACGTTTCTCTCTTTTTATCCATAAAATTACTTCTATACATTTATTAAAATATTAAATTTTACTTCTTTAATATCTTATGAAATATTAATGACATAATTTTTTTGTTTTTTTAATATTTCAATTCTAAATTTATTTTTTAAACCATTATTTTTCTTGTATACATATACAAGAAAATTGATTATTTAGAATAGTTTATATATACTAATGTTACAGAAATTATAGAAATTTTAATTTTCTTTCTATAGTTTTAAACATCATATTACAGTTTCTACCTGTCATTTCTTCAATATTAAAATTAACAATGTAAATTATAGCTTAGGAGTCTTTTCTTCTTTACTCTTTTTACCCGTCAGAACTAAGACGGTCTTTATTCCATGTTCATCATGGAATCAGCCATAATTCGGGTCCACTCACAAAAATCCCTGTTGTGCTTTGCCTGCCCGAATTCGAATCCGATTTCCCCAGAGCGGTAGGACGACCCCTTAATCCAGTGACACGTTATAGCTTCACGGGCGCCCAGACAAATTTAAATTAGGGGATCCTATGTACTGTACTGTGTTGATTTCAGACATTTTTCTTCGGAAAAATTTTTTGGAGGAAATATTTTCTTATAATAAAAAGATTGGTTTAGAATCCCCTGTTGATGGGAGCCCAGGCAATTACCTTTTTTTACCCATAAGATAACATGCCACAGCCTTAATCACCTCTCCCATTCGACCATCAATTTAGATGTCTCGTGTTCATATAATAATGGAACCTCACCTTAAATAGGTGTCGACAATAATTTTTAAAGCGACATCCTTGGTGTTTTAAAAGTTATTCTTAGTAATTTCTTATCCTTGGTGAACGTTTCTAATAAGTTAAACGAATAAAAATAAACTTTAAAATTCACTTGAAAATAATAAAAATGAAAAATTTTGATCTTATTTCACTACAGAGCCACAAATTCGATATATATATTTAACAATATTGTTTAATAAAGTTTTCAAAATGATTTTAATGAAATTTATGTCAAGTAAATGGATAGAAGTCTTCAGCAGATGTCGAAGTATAAAGCGACTCTCCTATTTAATATATCTCTTTGCATGTCCAGTCTACTGTAATATAATAAACTAGGAATATACATAGAATTTAGTTATTTCAATTGTTAATGACGTCATAAATAAAATTCTAGTTAAACAATTTATCTAGTAATTTGTTACTATAAAAATTTCAATTGGTTTGTTTACGACATATTGGCTTAAACATAGAAATCGATAATTTAAAGTAAAAAATTAGATTTAAAAATACTTTTTATTTATTTAGATTTAATATATCTGCTACAGAATCTACATTTCATGTCTTAAAATGTGTAGTTTTTAATAAACAGAAACCTTAAATATTTATTTATAATAAAATTCTAGTGGAATAAATATCTCTAGAATGAATTTTTGTATGAGAAAATACGTTTTCATATTTTACTTTTTTTTTAGAAAAAATATTTTAATAACTTCCTAAATATTATCAGAAAACAAGAAAATATATTTGATCAAGTTATTAATTGATATACATAAGTAAAATAGCCTGAACAATACTGTTGCTCTTAGTACAATCGATGCATTTATTAATAGTCAAGTCTTGGAAACGAAACAAAAATTTAATTATCAAACAATTGTTGTAAGTTGATCTAATCGATTAGATGACAGCTTTTATCACCTATTCAACTTTACAATATGATCACACAAAAAATTCCAAATTTAATTTCATAAAGTCTTTTAATAACCTCTTACATAAATAATATATTAGCTAATCTATTTAATAAATATTTAACTTATAAATTAAATTCCTCCCATAATTTTTTTACGCTGATTGTTTGGATTCCTGTTTGTAAAACTTTTAATGGCGAAGATTTTATCTTATGTTGAATCGTATTATAAATATATCTAACAAATTTATTTAATTCTAACCTTAATTCCAAGTCTTGCCACTTTCTAAGTTAAAGTAACAGAGTTAAGATCAAATCCTATCTCATTATTTCGCATCATCCAAGTAATTATTTTCAGTCTTTCCAGGTGTATTGGTTGATTAAAGAACTTCTTTCTCTACAAAAATACAATTAATTTAGATTGTTCTATTGTAAATTATTAATATATAAACCTATGTATCTTCAGGATCATCCAGAATTTCTATAGGGCCCAGTTAGAGTGGTCCCCTTATACCACTTTTTTAAACAAATGAAATACTTAAAATGCTTTTTTATTATAGAAATCGATCTTCAAGATTTTATTTTTAAACAAAATAACGCTAATTTTATAGGAGTAGGAATCACTAAGAACCCTTATTTTCTCCGAAAATCCCCCAGCTCTTTCTCTTTGTTTGGCATTTTGTTTGTGTATTTAAACACAAGACAAATGTAAATAAAATACCAGGATGATAGTTAATTATCATACATTTAGAGGAAGAAGTAAATTAAAAGATAAGTGTCTTCATCTTTTGTCCTCCTTCGTACTTTTGGGATTCAACAATAGTCTGATGAGGAATTAACATACTTTTGCATATCGAGGAGGAAGAGAACCTCAAGAAAAAGATCGACTCAGCAGAAGCTCTCATCAAACTATTGTTGGATCCTTATCGTGTGAAGAAGGACGAAAGATAAAGAGACTTTTATTTTTTAATTCAATCTTTCTTCTACGCGTGTAATTATAAACACTTTCACAAAAATTATATGAAAATAACTACTTAGAATATAATCTAAACTTTAATTTATAGATGAGTTCTGACATATAAAATTTAAAAAAAAAAACATTTATTGATTATCAACAGTAAATATTTCACAGTATATTTAAAATATAAAAAAATTCTATTCTGTTTTTCTAATATATTAGCCAATTTAATATTTACATTACTGTGAAAAATGGTATTTTAAGCATATTTCATCAAGGATTTAACTCTTGGAGAATAACTTAATATACGTTTCTCTCTTTTTATCCATAAAATTACTTCTATACATTTATTAAAATATTAAATTTTACTTCTTTAATATCTTATGAAATATTAATGACATAATTTTTTTGTTAAGTTTTACGTAGCCTATATAAACAATTTCTTGAAAATTATACTGAATTTAGTTTTTAAAATCTACTTTAATTAATAATTGTTTTAAAAAATAACTTTTTACGGATAAAAATTGATCCAATAATTAAATTAAAAGTGAATATTTCTATGGAAGTATGTAATTGAAGTTTATGTGATTCATATTTCTTTTTTAATATACAGGTCAACATCAAATATAAATGTCATCCAAGTCGTGGCTTATATAACTTTCATTAACATATTAAAAAGTAGATTTAAAGTAAAATTAACAACACTTTACAATATCATACAAGAAAATAGCATTAAATAACTTCAACGTCTTATAACTAAGCAACTTTTCACTGTAAATACGAAGACAGCTGACAACGTTAATAAATGTTGTAAAGGCTGTAGAGACCTATTTAATCATTCATCACTAGAAAATTTAGGATACGTCGATGAAAGCTACAATTAAACAACTTAAATTCCAAGTCAGCTTAAGATCGATCAAAAGATTAATCTCGTGTTCATCTAAGTTAATTTCACTAAAGGTAATAAATAAATTTTCTACTTTATGAGGTTTATAAATCTTTAATAATTTGCTACTGTTATTGTTGAATATATCATTTTTATCTTCTAAAAATTACTACTAAAGGTACGGCTCTAAATAGTAATAATCAAATTAAAATAGAAGTTGGGATCGTCCACAATTTAACTGGTGATAAACTATGCCTAATTATTCACTAGACAGTTGAGGAGTATGCCTAGGAACCCCTGTTATAAGTCTCACCTGCCTAGGAAGGTTTTGTTTTAATATCGGGGCCATGGGTCTTCTGACCCCGATATTAAAAAATAAATACATTAAACCCCTATATAATTAAAAATTATGTAGGGGTTCTAATCTTCTTTGCCTATAGGTCTTAATCCACTACTAGTGATAAACATTGAGGCTTTTTGTCTAATTTTATTAGTCGAACTGTTAGATGTATGTTATTAATATTGAACGAAGGCAAGCTTATTAATTCAAGATTAATCATGAATTACAAATTGGATTTGACCAATGGCTTCAGTACCATCTTGAAACGTGCCTGCTTCGATAGATTTAACAATACTAATGACGTACGAACGACGTCAGTAGCCATAACTCCGAACGGCATCACATAATAAGATCGATTTCGTGATAATTTTACATTCGTAAATGTAATATATTGTAATTTTTATTAAATTTGATCTCACTCTTTATCGATTTTTATTTACGATATCAATATTAATATATTATATACTAGCGTATTGACTTCTCTACTTGCTATAGTGGATAGTGCATGATCCGAAATAGTTAATTTTCTTTCAGCTCGCAGACAATACAGAACTTATTGACAGCTTCATTCTTCTTATACAAGAGTTATTGATTTACCCACCAAAACACCAACATTGATTCTGCAAAGGAAAAGAAATGCATTTTGGATAGAAATTTAATTGAAAAATCAACCGAGCGAAAATTCAGATTAAAATTTATGATAGTAATTATTACTGAGTTTAATTAATACAATTTAACTGTCTATTAACCGCGTATATACACTCTGATATTTATTATACTACTCACGTGTTTTTTTCCCTCGTGCTCCGAAAGGTCACAATGCAATTTTAAACCCTGAAACTCAATATAAGATAACTTAATAACATATTTTTGAGAAAGTAATAATATTAAAATTATTTTCTTCGTGTTGTAAAATATTTTTTAACTTTTTCACGCCTATAAATTTTTATATTTATGAAATAAAAAGATAATTCGAAATTCTTATTTTATTTTATTTTTTTAAATAAGCGAATCGCTTGTAAAATTTGTCAAATTATAAAAGAAGAGAAAATAATAAATAATATAATTTTATATTACTTTATAAACTGACATATTACCGAACTTGTCAATTTTAATTACAGAGTAAAATTTTTCTCTGGAATTATGAAAATTAATTCATTACAAGAATAATTCGTTTTTAATTCAATTTTAAAAGTTACATAAAATATATTAAATTTTATACATATTTTCGTACATAAAATATCATAATTATGTACTGTACAGTATATATTTTACGTGAATATCACTTAGAGAGTAGGAAATTTTGGTGCAGATCGATCAGAGGATTTAGGAGTTAATCAGAGATTTGGGGCGAGGTGTCAAAGTTTCATGGTAGCCTATATTTTCCACAGGGTCCTGGAGATTAAGTATGGAAAATTTGATGCAAATCGGTCAGTGTATAGTGAACAAACAGACATTCTATTTTATAACTATTATAATTTTAATTTCAATCAATCGTAGCTGAAGATCTAACAATTATTTATAAGTAATTAGACGGAGATATTATTTTATAAAAATAAAATACAGGGATGGAAAATAAAAAAAAAAAAACGAGTGGAATTCCTTCCAAGTTAGAAAAATAGCGATAATGGTTAATTCAGAAATCCTCACAGATAATTGGTTTAGTGCCGTGGAAAACAAGTCACGAAAGCAAACTTCAGATTGTATTCATCTAATCCGAAAGAATAGTTTTCTTTCTAACAAAAGCTTCTGAAACCAGTCTCGTCTGATTACCCATACTCAAAGCAATGTTCGCATCCCATCCGACGAATCTATTCTTCCACCAATCCATCATCCGAAACGGAAATAGAATGCAACAATTGTATGAAACGACGAATAGAAATTTGATTGATTTAATAATTAGTTCAACCGTTTTCAAAATTCCGTTCGTTAATTATTCCAAATATTTGGGATGCAATTTGAAAAAGAATTGTACACTTACGTTGCCCGTCTGCCTGTCTGTCTATTCTTCTTAAATCAAGAGAACGGAGTTAGATAGATGAAAATCGAGACTAGATATGGAAATATTAGAAAGAAGAGGCACCTATTAACTATAAAAGAACTTCTAGTTTGCAGCAGAAATCATGTTATTTCAATTGAAAAATTTTCCCCCTGAAAGGTGCTAGATATTTAAAGGAAAAGTATGAGGTACAGTTCAAGTGTAAGCCACTATTAATTTGAGGTAGAGAAGATATATTTTAAATAAAATAAAATAAAAATATGATTAAAAATTGTAGCTCGGCATTATGACGATGTGACAATAAATAATTTAAAAATAAACGTATCACCGACTTAATCAATATTAAAGAATAATTCGTAATTTCTTGCACGAAATTATTGGTAATTGTTAATTCACTTTCGTCTTTCCGTCTGTCCGTAATGCAGTGTTAACAACGAGCTGACTCGACAATTTCTGTTTACTTTCCTTCCCTGCAAATAATGAAAGAGAGATTTTCTGTCTTTTCAGGGAGAACAGCTATACTTAGACTTTTCTTAGATTGTCTTTTGGGAATGTTATGTAAATTATTCAACTTGTTTTGACGCACGAGAGTTTTAAAATAAAAGAATCTTTAAATCATTCTTATCAAGAGCATTCTCCTATCTCTTTCCAGCTTTTATTATTATTATTTTTTTAAATATATCTTCTTCAATAGAAATTTTATTAATTAAATTTTCTTTAGCAGACTTTTTCGAAAAAAAAAGATTATTTTATCTAATATATATATATATATAAATAAGAGAATATATATTTATATTTTATTTACATACTAATCGAATCAAGAATTTAGAATAAGCAGAAAGTTGGCAATTATTTCGAGTGGATGGGAATAATTTTAAGCCGTGAGTAAAGTTCAAAGTTTTCAGCAACAGAAAATGTTTTGATTTCATCAGTTATTCTTGCAGAAAAAAATTCTTAGCGTGCTGAAAATCCCAATATATGATATATATTCTGTACTGACAAGACACACACGTTACATCTATCCGTTTAATAATCATACAGGAAGCTTCTTCTATCGATCACGTATGCTTTTATCTGTTTATGCTTCATCTTATCATTGTTACACAGATCAAAATCATAAACTATCGAGTTATCTGAATGCCACGGATAATAAAAACCAAGCTAAGAATAGGGGGAAATTCGATACGTATATAACATATTCATCATCCTCTTAATTATCGGAATAATTATTAAAATCATTGGCATATTTATGAAATTAATTTCGACATTTTCATTAATTAACTTAACTAAATTACAAATTTACATCATTCGTATTGAAGCGTTTAATAGATATTTTGTTGTTATTTATTTGTAGCATTTGTAATTAGAATAATAATAATAATAATAATAATGTTAATTTCCTGTTAACTTTACGCATTTTTAAATGAATAAAACTTTTCTTTAAAATCTACTTTCTTTGATTTAGCGGAATAACAGAGATTAAAATTTCTGCACGAATTCATAGCAGGAGATTATTGATCAAATTTGCTTTGAGTTATTCGAAAACTATGCATATAACATACATAATACAAGGATGTTAAACTATTGAAGGGGATCTAATGCATCTTTTTAATCTATTCAAGCATAAAATCTTTCTTGTTATGGATTGAATAATCGTTTCTACTCCCTTCAGGCTCTTATATTATGAACTTTTTTCCTATCTTATTCAACTCCTATTTTTAGTCAAACACGAAAAAAGTAGAGATATAATTTTGGAATATTCCTTTAAACGGAGATTTTGCTGTGTTAAAATTCTGTTAAAATCCATCTATATATATATTTATTTTATTTTTTTATTCAATCATTCGAAAAGTATAATAAAATATTACAGTAGACCTTCGATTTAACGTACCAATTGGGAGAACAAATGTCTGCCATTGACGAAAATTCGTTAAATCCAATATATTCTAATATTAATTATAAAGATATACAAGGAGATTAACTTACAATGTATTAAAATATTATTATAATGTAATTACTGTACAGTATATTGAATAATTTATAGACTATTCTTTAGTGTTTTCTATCCGCAAATAAAAAAAAAATGTTCTTAACTTCTTATTCGTTAAATCCGAAATTCACTAAATCGAGGATCTATTGTACTTTCTTTGCACATTGTGGCTCTAATTCTTGATTATTTATACTTTAAATGATAGAAATTTAATTTTATTTCTATAAAACTTATGTATTGTTATTAAGAAATATAAATGTTTGTATTTAAAATTTACATAATTATAAATTATAATGAATTCTCTTTACCGAATGGATTTAAAGTTAGCATTATCAAAGTTAACTAATACAAAGTCGGATCTATATTTATGGAATTTTAGTAGCGGTTTGAAAATTTACATAAACATATTTACTCTATTCTATAATAAGACGCTTTAAATCTTCATAAACTGGAGTATTTGAATTTTAAATACTAAATAAACAACAGAAACAATTTACAGCGTTTCTTCTTGAAGAATTAAATTAAAATGCGAAGAAAAACGATAAAAACATTAGATAATTTGGAATTTATTAACTTATATTAGCATATACGTCTACCGGTTGAAAAGTAAATATCGAAGTTTCTACTCGACAGGAAATAATTAACACTTCTTCGCACACTTTCCAAGTAGAAAAAACATCTTTAGTCTGGTCACAACACTGCACTTGTTTACTTTCTTCTTATTTAAAGTCATCGTCGTGTCGTCGAATATCTTAAAAATATATATTTATTTTATACACGAAAAGTCAAAATTTTTCCTTTGATCTACAGAGAGAATTTCTATTGGAAACGCGTTATTTGCGCGGTTTGTTTGTGGCTCCTTTCCACGTTTCGGTATTAAAGTAGAATTCCTTTGGAGAAGCAAACAAAACTGAAGCGATCGAGTTTGAAATTTTATCGGATGCCCCAGGGAAACTATTGAAAACCATGTGCAAGTTTCCATGGCAACCTGCGCAATTGACCACTACGGACCAAGACGAGTTGGTCCTCGGGCCACTCCGAACGTCTCTCTCATCTGCAACACCAATCTAATCTTACCTTTCACTTATCTTCTCGAATTTTGCATCACGATGAAACCTAATCTAATTATACAACGCATTCATCTCATAATTAAAACCGTTATTGCTCACATTTACAGCAGAATCAAAGCTTAGAATACTCATTATAATAATGATTTATTTTGTTTTCCGAATGTAATTATAAACTAAACATAAAAGATTACAATAGAGCTTTTAACGAATAGACTTTCTGGTTACATACCTGTATATAAATGATAATTTAAGGAAGGTTTTAATGCATTATAAAGATTAAATTCCACCGTTTTAGCAGTGTAAACCCTCGTAAGACTTATGTGTTATTTGCCTTTAACAGTTATACATCCGTAATTATTTTATATATTTTCCATTCTACAATAACACATAATACTTTAGAAAATGTTAATTTTTTATTTAAAAATTGATGTAAAGTTATCAATTTTAGCAAAAATAATTACAACAGTTTTTATTTTGTGGCCAAATTCAACTGATATACAAGAATTTAATGATTATAAAGAATGAAATAATAAATAAACAATTCCCACAATAAAAATTGTCTGAAGTCAACACTATATTGATTCAAATTCGCTTGGCCCCCGAAAACATAAACTCACCACTGTCAATAACCCTCATTCCATGCTAATAATTTGCATGATACTTGTGTAATATATTGTATATCCGTTATTATTCTGCTTCATTTTACTGTTTTTATATATATTTTATCTACTGTTTACTGTTTTGTTTTATATATTTATACATGTTTGTAATTTGTACAATATCTATATACATTCAGCTATTTTTTACGCATGTTTGTGTGTTTATTTATTGAATTTATGACTTGTTTGTTCTGCCATTTGGCTTGGTCTTTTCATCTTTTGTTCCAACAAAAGTTACATCAATCGATACTGTTAACAAGTGAAACCGTTTTTATAACTTTAGACAAATATTTTAAATGAAGAAATCAATTTTTTTTATTAGTTTTTTATGATAGAGGCTTCCAAACATTTTCAATTATTTCATTATAATATTATAATTTTATTTTATTTTTTCAAGTACACCGAATTATCGCCTATAAAGTCTTCTGGATCAGTTTACACCTTTTATCATATTGTTCATTCATTGAGAATTACATCTCTTCGTAATGGCCAAAACAAAGATGGCGATATAATCTATAATATGTTGAATTTCATTATTCTATAGTCCAATTCGTTCTCTTTCCATTTGATTTATTAACAAAATAATTTATTACGTTAATAATTCTAATAAATAAAACTTTACTGTACTATTTTAATACACGTTTTAGAACAAATATTAATAAATTTTATAGAAAGTGTCTTCTAGTGTATATGCTAGTGTATAGAATCTCTCGAGTGCCAACTGATAGGGCCCAGACGTGTGACGTCAAATCAAAACTGACGAATGATTGAGTCGAATTTAAATGGACTCCACTCTTCTTCCTCAATGAGGTTACAATAGAAGATTGTTGTATGAGTTTATATAAAAATGCCTCGCATTGTTTCTGCTCCTAGAGTTTTCGATCTTTGTACCTAACATATAGAAAAAATGTGTTGTAGAAAGATATCGAGAATTAACTTCACCATTAAAATTAATTAAATTCCTTCTAAAAATACGGTTACATTTATATCAATTTGATAAATTTAATAATTATCGAATTATTCGGTACTTAAAAAATGCTTCAGACGTGCATTGCTACCTGCAATACACTCGATGTTTGATTTACATACATATAAAAAAAATGTAAAAATGTTCATTTTTCGTTTAAATTTATTTAATAAGACGAATGCCCATTTCTAAATATAATTTAAATAAGTTTATTTTAAGGAGTGGGGAAAAAAATCCAATCAGATTAGTAACGAAGAGAACATTTAAATGATGATGATGTCGTCGAGAAAATCATCATTCGATCCATTCGTATGTCTTAAAAATAACTTGCAATTTAACAAAAATGTTACGTATAAGATTATAGTTCTTTAACTGATACGTATCAGACATTTTAATGAGACTGTGACACAAAATTATTGACTGTAATTCCCTTAAGCTGTCATCTGCATCACTCTAGTCGCGTGTTAGATTGCGAAGAATGTTGCAAGAAGACAGTTTCCTTGATCTGATTTGACAACGAGAAACTGGGAACAATATCTAAACAATTGCAAAGCTCTGCACGAGTCGAGAATACAATCGATTTGTCCAGTCACCATACAATATTTGGTAAATTCACGTAATAACGCGAGAATGAAGAAAGTAACATATATATATATATATAA
>NW_019384660.1:354286-366737 GCF_000671375.1 Centruroides sculpturatus | reverse complement strand
GAAGCGTAACAAACGACCACAACTCATTTGTTTTAAGGTTTTAAAGTGATTGTGATGTTAAAAAAAATTAATAAATTATATTAGAATTTATGTAATAAAATTATGTAAAAATTAAAATAAAATAAAACACGTTTAAGGAATAATTTATTAATTATAAAATTTATTATTTGAGACAGATGCGAAGAGGAAAAATCGATAAATTTTAATGTATAAAAAAAGAAATAAGACACAAGATTCGTTTCTCTTAGTTCATTTCCAAGAAAATATATTTTTTATTTCTACTTCTAAGTTGCTTTATTTATTTATTTTTTCGAGTTTTAAATTAATTAATAGAAATTTATTTCATTTTTGACAACCAATTTATATGATGTTTTCATAATAATATATAAAATTAATGTCTTCTTTATTGTCTCTAATATTACTAAATTAGAGATTAATTATAGAAGCATATTAATTAATTTATTAAAAAATAATATTGTTTATATTATTAACTTTTTTTTTTAAATTATAACTGTGATAGGATTTAATTGCATATTTTAAATTGAATTTTGTAATGTCCTTGTGAAAAAGTCCTGAAAATAATTTTTAAATATAATACTTATTAAAGCTCTTTATATAAATATAATACCAAAAGGTTTAAACAGATGCAAATAATGTATAATTTATTAAAATGTACATCACGCACACACTCTAAAATAATTTATTTTGTTTCTTTAATTAAACAAAATGGCGATTGTTTTAACGTTTAAGTTGCCATACATGCTGTATATGTGTATATTTCAACTATATTTGAAGAAAATTTAGATTAAAATGGACATTTAATCAAAAGGTTTTCGTGCAGTAATTCTGTGTGGGTCTACCTGTCGAAATTTTTGCAAAATACATGTATACAGTATTAGTTTCTTTAGGCATTACCCAATATTACTTTGCTGTTTTGTATATTCATTAGGCATTATCCAATATTCCTTTACAATTTATCTTATTTTACTACGAATATTTTATAAATATATCGCTATTAAATTCATACGTTAACAACATTAAGTTATATTATTTCAATTTATTTCTATTTTATTAACCAACTTCTATTGTTAGACGTTCTCTTAAAGGCCTTAATTTTACGAGTTATTTACAAAAATGCATCATTTATAATATTTTCTTTTGATAATAGTTTTGTATTACGACCGATAATCATCCACAATCTTAATTATTATTAAATATTTTGTCCTACGGAATTTTCGAATTATTGTTGTAATAATAATCCGAAATTCCCTCGAGCGGCCATTAGCTATAACGAAACTAACAGAACGTTAATTACTTAACTTTTCATTTGATTTATAAATGATAGAAATCTACTCGAAGAATATTCCAATATAACTTTTGATAAATATTTAAAGAAATGTCACTATATGATCACTTTAACCTGCAACAACCCTTTTATTTATCATATATCGAAGATATTTCTTACATAAAAACCTCTCAACTTGTCAGTTTATCTTATATTTGAAATATAAAACTTTTTGATTAATCAACTTTTATTATATTTGAAATTTCATTAATTCAAAAACAAATAATATTTTTTGGGAATTTATAAAATTAAGTAATATTTAGTGAGTAGCACAATGTGTCGTGTCAAAGTAAACCTATCCATTATTTATGCATTCCAGAAAGCAATTAAATAAAGTAAAACCCATTGAACGTGCTTAATTACATTTGCAATTAATTCACACACATATATATATTATTTTTCCATAATTTCTAGAAAATTTCAAAGGTAGATTCCAAGCGACAATAACGAAATGTCATCCTCTTCATCCTTCTCCATACTCCTTATGTCCTGTTTACTTAAAGATGAAATATCAAAATGTCTTCTTTATTATGATAAAAATATTATATCTTTTCCATTGTTTCCGTTGATAGATATAATATCATGTCATAATATATGCCCATTAAATAATAGTAAAAATATTAAATTAATTACCCATGGCCTATTTTTCTAGTCTACCATAATTACTTATGATGTATCTTATATCTATTATTTAAATTGTTTATAAAATAAATAATATGAAAATTTAGTTAAATAATAATAAATTGTATATAAATTTGTATACATATATACGTAAATATATTAAGCGTAATAATTATTTAATGTTACGTTTATTACTAAGTAGATCTATAAATTCGGTAATAACTGAATCGATTTCGCATTGTTTTCTTTTAATTTTAAACTCTGGTCATAAACGAATCTCTATCGAGTTTGAAAATTAATTTAATTTATCATTTTGTTGCCTTATAATCCATGCATTAATATTCTCAACGAAGAGGAAGTCCAGTTAGTTAATACTAAAGCAACATAATGTAATTTCATAGCACTTCGGCTTCTCCTAACTCTAAGTGTGATTCAATTAACGAATTAAAATAAGTAAACCATTAAAGATAACATGGCCATTCGAAATTGCATTAAATCTCCAAAACGAATTTTTTTTCCTTCTTCCTCTCCATCCTCTCTTCCTCCTCCTCTTCTCCTCTTGCTCTTCATTCAGATTATTTACAAACTTTTTTAATTGATTAGAAAATTAATTAATTAAACTATCTTATACAATTTTATTAAATAAATATTTTAATTTTATTATTCTTATGTAATCATAACTGATACTGCAAATAATAACCTCTTATAGATGACAATATAGTGCTATTGATAGCAGCTTTGTGTCATTCGTAAGAGCTCATTCGTACAATATATATGAGTCTCGTGTTATATACATTGTTTCTATATTATTTATAAGATATAAGCAATATATATAATACATAATCATAGATGAAACAGAATTATATTGTCTTGATGGGATTAGTGTGAATAGCATACGACCGTTTCTAGATAACATATTGTTTTAACAGGCATATAATTGTTACAGTTAATATGATATAGACACACGTTTTAATTGATTAGAAGCGTAACAAACGACCACAGAACTCGTTAATTTTATGCTATTTTCGACGTATTTAAAATCATAAGAGTGTGTTATAAGCATCTTTCCCCCCTTTTTTTATATTGGAAAACAGCTAAATTTGGTAGATAAATGTCTTCCAATAGCAATAAAGTAAAGCATTGTAATCAACTGAGCGAACAAATATCACTTTTAATGCTATTTTCAGTGCATAAACACATTAAAAATAGCATAAAATTGAAGATACGTTAGTATAAAAATGATCTAGCTCGTGTATAATTATTATAGGAAACATAATAGTAAAACCTGCGTAAACCGAATATTTTTTCCAGTTTGGCAGGTTTCCGTCTTGAACAGGTTTCTCTTAACATAGAAAAAATCACTCTGTACTGAAGAACTTTTCCNCTGGAATTATGAAAATTAATTCATTACAAGAATAATTCGTTTTTAATTCAATTTTAAAAGTTACATAAAATATATTAAATTTTATACATATTTTCGTACATAAAATATCATAATTATGTACTGTACAGTATATATTTTACGTGAATATCACTTAGAGAGTAGGAAATTTTGGTGCAGATCGATCAGAGGATTTAGGAGTTAATCAGAGATTTGGGGCGAGGTGTCAAAGTTTCATGGTAGCCTATATTTTCCACAGGGTCCTGGAGATTAAGTATGGAAAATTTGATGCAAATCGGTCAGTGTATAGTGAACAAACAGACATTCTATTTTATAACTATTATAATTTTAATTTCAATCAATCGTAGCTGAAGATCTAACAATTATTTATAAGTAATTAGACGGAGATATTATTTTATAAAAATAAAATACAGGGATGGAAAATAAAAAAAAAAAAACGAGTGGAATTCCTTCCAAGTTAGAAAAATAGCGATAATGGTTAATTCAGAAATCCTCACAGATAATTGGTTTAGTGCCGTGGAAAACAAGTCACGAAAGCAAACTTCAGATTGTATTCATCTAATCCGAAAGAATAGTTTTCTTTCTAACAAAAGCTTCTGAAACCAGTCTCGTCTGATTACCCATACTCAAAGCAATGTTCGCATCCCATCCGACGAATCTATTCTTCCACCAATCCATCATCCGAAACGGAAATAGAATGCAACAATTGTATGAAACGACGAATAGAAATTTGATTGATTTAATAATTAGTTCAACCGTTTTCAAAATTCCGTTCGTTAATTATTCCAAATATTTGGGATGCAATTTGAAAAAGAATTGTACACTTACGTTGCCCGTCTGCCTGTCTGTCTATTCTTCTTAAATCAAGAGAACGGAGTTAGATAGATGAAAATCGAGACTAGATATGGAAATATTAGAAAGAAGAGGCACCTATTAACTATAAAAGAACTTCTAGTTTGCAGCAGAAATCATGTTATTTCAATTGAAAAATTTTCCCCCTGAAAGGTGCTAGATA
This sequence comes from Centruroides sculpturatus, assembly GCF_000671375.1. NCBI lineage: Eukaryota > Metazoa > Arthropoda > Arachnida > Scorpiones > Buthidae > Centruroides > Centruroides sculpturatus. The sequence goes on along the minus strand of NW_019384660.1, from coordinate 362,354 downwards.
TTTAAAGGAAAAGTATGAGGTACAGTTCAAGTGTAAGCCACTATTAATTTGAGGTAGAGAAGATATATTTTAAATAAAATAAAATAAAAATATGATTAAAAATTGTAGCTCGGCATTATGACGATGTGACAATAAATAATTTAAAAATAAACGTATCACCGACTTAATCAATATTAAAGAATAATTCGTAATTTCTTGCACGAAATTATTGGTAATTGTTAATTCACTTTCGTCTTTCCGTCTGTCCGTAATGCAGTGTTAACAACGAGCTGACTCGACAATTTCTGTTTACTTTCCTTCCCTGCAAATAATGAAAGAGAGATTTTCTGTCTTTTCAGGGAGAACAGCTATACTTAGACTTTTCTTAGATTGTCTTTTGGGAATGTTATGTAAATTATTCAACTTGTTTTGACGCACGAGAGTTTTAAAATAAAAGAATCTTTAAATCATTCTTATCAAGAGCATTCTCCTATCTCTTTCCAGCTTTTATTATTATTATTATTATAAAAAGTAACAAATATTCTACGTTTTATTAATTTTATAATAAGAAATTGAAGTAAATAACGTGTTTAAATCGAAGTATAACCCGTATATAACGTTATTTAAACATTTTATGAATATTTTTACTATAAAAAATAACATATTTAAAGTCTAAATTATTATTTAATATTGAGTCGTAAGGTTCAATAATTGCTACCAATATTAGTCGACATAATTAAATGTAAATCCTAATTAATTTCGAATTTCCGAAGATGTTATTAGTATTCGTTATGAAGATAAAAAGAAAATAGAAAAAGAAAATTTATCTTAAAATATAAATGAATGTCTACGTAGAAAAATATTATTCTATAATCTAAGATTAACCGAGATAAATCGCTTCATTTATTAGTTGGTTTGTTTACTTAGTTGATTACAATGTCTACCAGCTTTACTTATCCTTAATAATATTGCCACTGGAAGACATTTACGCAGAGAATTTAATAATGTCCACTGCTTTCCAATAATAATTTCGTCACAAAAAAAAAGAAAATAAAAGGCCTGCAGGCCTATGAAACAATTTCCTTCCAACAAGCTCAAATCTTTCTTATTATTACTCAATAAAAAAATAATGAAATTATATCGAGTAGCGAACTTTTTATCTATTGTTCTATTGCTAAAAAGATTGAGCCGTTTGTCTGTCTGTTTGTAGAATAGTTTACGAGTCTGAGGTCGAAGTTTGGTACAAAGATTTTATAAAACAAATAATTGCTTTTTTTTAAAATAGAGGGGGAGGAGAAAAATCGTTTTAGAGTAAAGATTTCAGCAATTTTCTTCTCTAATTAGATGAAACCGTGAGTGGTTTTGAAGGTTGTGTTATTTTATCGTCGTTCATAAGTTGTTTATTTTTACCTAAAGCAACATTTCATGTTATTTACATTTAGTATTTGCATTACACTCGCTCGACTTTATTTTATTTACATTTCAGTATAAATAAATGAGCTGTATTTTACAATAATATTTATACTAAACAGATTAACTTAAATTGGCAACTGTCAGGAAGCCGTTACTATACATTTTTCTTCTTTTTTTTCACTTATTAGTACAGTTTTTATGCAGAAAAATATAGTGAAACGTCAGCAGCTCACGCAGTAGAAACCAGAAAACAGCTCATTTTAAATTCTAAAAGCACGAATTGTATTTTCTGCTGTAAAAAAAAAATTCTTTTGGAAAAGTATATTGATTGAAACACTCGTGAGAGATAAATTATCTTGTAAACAATTGCACAAGCTACTTATATATATATAAATTTATTTTGGAAATTTTTAAGCGTAGAAGTTTAGTGAAGAATTATTTGATTAAAATATTTAAAAATGAATTTTTTTCATCATTTATTTACGCTTGTAAGAGCGTTAAAACGTATATATAATGACACGTAAACTATACATAATTCATGTAGATGTATCAAGAATATTTTAAGAATATTTTAGTACTTATGTTTATATAATATAAACGTACTTAAATTACCAATTATATAGATTATTTCGAAAATAAAACGTGTTTAAACTGCCGGAAAAAAATTGTCAATTAGTTATATCATCATCTCGACTCCATGTCAATCTCCTTAATCGTCTCATCAATCCGCATCACTTTTTTTTTTTAGTTTTAAATTTAGAATATGGATGTAAAGTTATGAAATATAATAATATCGAAAGCTTAAGTGAAAATTTATCATCGTTCTTCATCAATCTATCAGTTTTGTGGGCGAAAGAAATGTATTTATAAAGTGCAACGTCCATTTTAATAACACACTTCGCATTTCCGAGTAATCCTTTACGACTTTAAGAGTTAATTTATTATAGAAAATCTTAGAAAAATTGCCAAAAAAAAGAAGGAGAGAGGAAACAAACAGCATCATCCATTTTTTTTATTAGGAAATTCCTTTGTTTATAATTTAATCTTGAAAATATTACAAACAATAAGATTTTATTTTAATCTGTCGCACTTTAATATTAAAATAAATTTTAAAAAAATATGAGGATTTAAAATTTTAAATCAATTTTTCGCTCAATTTATTCGCGTTTTTATCTGTGAAATTTATTAATTTTTAATGTTTTTCGATGTTAGAAATAACAAAAACACGAGAAAATAAAATTTTAAAAATATATATATACTTTTAAAGTTGTTAATTAATTAATTTAAAAAAGAAAAATTAAATATGATTAACATTTAAGTTACGAAGTGGAATTTTTTTTTCTTCTTCTTCTTCTGGAGTAGTTTAAAAAAGATGAATTTTGTTTACCTTGTCATGCCAACTTATTGACTGGATGAGTGATTACACGCAGTTGGACTCGGTTAATTTTAAGTTAGTTAATCATTTTAGTCGGGCCAAAACTGTCTAGAAATAAATATTACAACATAATAAGACGATTTTCTGTTTAAAAATTCGCTAAACTCGGCCAAAATTTGTTATAAATAAATGCATTCGGTCCGAATTTCTTTATAAAAATAAACTGAAATTTTTTTTAACTCTAGAAAATTATGTAAACTCTAGAATCCTAAAAATTCTAAAAACTCTAGAATTCTAGTAGCCTCTATAAGTGTAGAAGTGTCTAGAATTTCTAGAATTTTAGAGTTTTCTATAATTGTCTACAGTTTCTAGAATTTTAGAGTTTGTAAGGTTCAATAATTGCTACCAATATTAGTCGACATAATNTAATTGTCTACAGTTTCTAGAATTTTAGAGTTTTCTATAATTGTCTACAGTTTCTAGAATTTTAGAGTTTTCTATAATTGTCTACAGTTTCTAGAATTTTAGAGTTTTCTATAATTGTCTACAGTTTCTAGAATTTTAGAGTTTTCTATAATTGTCTACAGTTTCTAGAATTTTAGAGTTTTCTATAATTTTCTACAGTTTCTAGAAACTGTAGAAAATTATATGAACTATAAAATTCTAGAAATAGAGTTTTCTATAATTTTTTTGAGTTTCTAGAAACTCTAGAAAATTATATGAACTATAAAATTCTAGAAATTCTACAGACTTCTAGACTTATAGATTTATAACAATTTCTATAAATTCTGGAAATTGTAGAGAAATGTTTACGTCCGTACTCCAACATGAAATTTTTCTAGAATTTATTTGACTACATTATTGTGTCTTTTTTTCTTGTCGATTTTAAATGATTTATGCCTATTTTTCTGTAATAATTTTCTCGTTTTTCTTGAAAATTATTCGGAGTTAAATATATTTATTAGAATTTTATTTTTTTTTTTATTATTTAAAATTCGACACGGAAGACATTTTCCAATCTCGGTTTTCCAAACTCTATTGTTGCAGAACATTACATTATTTCGCTTCACCATTTTCGGATCAGATATTGTTGTTGTTATTCAATTCGCTCTCAAGAAAGCGTAGAGGATGTTGATATTTTTCCATTAACTTGATTTCTAGCGGAGAACTTTACCACGTTTAAGATTCATCCGAATAAAAACCAAAAATATCATTTAGATTTCTTGGTCAACTATGAATAAGAAGGGGGAAAAAACACACAAATTTCCCTGTTTAAATTTTTAAATTTTAAAGAATTTTAAATTCTGTTTTATTTCTTTCCAACGACAGCTTGCGTGCAAATAAATAATGATACAAAGCTGTATGATTTACTGTATCGACTCTACTGTAAAATTTAAATAGATCTTAGTAAAAATCTCTGATTTATACACTTATATAGCAATTCTTCAGTATTATAAATATATTATATTTAGTAAAAATAAAAAAATTAACTCGAAAAAATGTACACAACTTCAGTTTTCCTGAGTAAGATCCGCCATGTTTTATACGTAAAATTTAATTAATTTAATAAAAATATATATTATATCCGAATTAATTTTCATTTTAAAAGCATATATTTATATAAATTTAGAATTAAATATGTATAAAGTTTGTAAAGTAGCCATTTTACAAAGGTTTATTTTACGCCTTGGACTAAGTGCCTCTAAAATTCACTAAAATGGTTGAAGATTTACAAAATTACTTTATTTCATTAAACAGTAAACGTTAATTAGACATTTCTCAATTAAATTAACTGTGCTAATGCTTATTTAAAACTTATTTTGTATAGTTTTTGTCTAGTAAAGTACGCATAAATCCGCCTACATAACATTATGTTGCATGTACTGTACATATTTCTTAAAGGCTTTATTAATCTAAAAATTACTATAAATAAATGTTAATATTAAATTATGTAACATATTTATCTACTATTCAAGTAAATGTAAGCTGTAGTGTGTATGTGTGTGTGTGTTATTTGAATTTCTGTATTTTTTTTTCTATAGAGAACCTCTACAAACATTCTTTCTAAAGATCTATTCTGGATACCTTTCTCTATAGATTTTACTCTACACGACACGAAGATTAAACAAACATAACTTTATTATGTTAAAGTTCACATATTTATGCACTAAATAAAATGTTTTAAGTTAAAAATAACGAAGAAACTACAAAATTAAATCAATATTCGACTAGAGAGAATGCGACTTCGCAGCATCACTTCTCCACGTTTTCTCGAGAAAACGTGGAGAAGTGATGCTGCGTAGAAAATTCGAAAAGAAAATGGGAATAAAATAAAAGAATTGGGGTTGGATACTTTAATTAAAATTAAATTTTTGAACTTAATTCGTACGAAATTTGATAAGAAAGGTGTCTAAATACAGACTTATAAATACGATCCATAATAACTTTACATCGTCTATCCAATCTGTTCTCGATAAGCATACTATAATGGCTAAACTAAGTAATTAAACAGTCGTTAGTAGCTGATTGCCTGGCTGAATCTTAAAGTAATAACTGTCATTAAAGCTTGATGGGGTATGAACTTTTAAAACGTTATTACGTTTCTACAGGCGTATGACAGAATATACCCATTTCTTCTATTTGATATTGCTTAAATGTGGTCATTTTTGTATCGAAATCTTTGTTATTTTGCCAATTTTCACTTCAAAAAATACATAAAAATAACACTAGAATGAATAACGTTTATTTACTGTAGTCAGAGTAAATTGTTTTCTTAGGCTTCTGTTCCCAAGTAGCAAGCATCCCATTTTCATTCTAGGAAATTCATTAATAAAATACAAACAAAACAGAATTTTCTTAGAATTTTAAGTTGATAAAAGTTTCGCCTGGTCGATTTCCAAATGAATTAGTCTTTTAGATTGCATTTTTTATTTTATTTTTTTCCAGCTGTCAAATGTTTTTATTGGAGAATTGCTCTTCCTCCTCCACGAAGGACTTAATTTTATAATTATAAATGGTTATTATTCTACTTAAAAACTGTATTAAAATTTATATCTTATAAATTAATCTCTTTACGATTTAAGAAAATTAACTTGAAATACTTAATTTTATTATCTTAAAAATTTTTTAACGTTAATAACAATTAAGGTATTAAAAAAAATTAAATTTAAATCTACGTCGAATATTTTTCAAAAAGTTAATTGAATATTTTGCATTTTAAATTAATCTCTGAGGAGTTTATTTCTTTAAAAATGATTTTTGGCATTTAATTTTATTATTATTACTATTTTTTTTAATATTTTAATTTAATTTAGTTTACCCTTTAAAACAATTACAATCTGAATATAACTGATGAAAAATTATATTTTCTTAACAAATATATTAACGATAAAGATTTAACTTTTAACATTTAAAAATACATCTTTATAACATTTTAAATATAAATTAAAACATTTATAATTAACGAGAAACTATCTTTTCTTGAATTATCCTTTAGCATCATCATCCCTTATCTTAAATCATCATTTAATATACTGTACATTATCATTGGATAATTAAGGAATTTCAATGGATAATTAAGCTTTATTTCTTAATTATTCAAAAATTACGAGCATAAATTTAACAATAAAACATAAAAATCCAATTTGTATTTTATAAATTGCTTATCCGCAATGATTTAGAAGAAAATAAAAGAGGTAAGACAAGTCAGATTTATCGACTTCTCTTAAAAAAATAATTTACAATCAGCATCGATGTGATTTTTACTTTCGAATAACAGACAAATTTATGGTTAGAGATCAAATAATCCGGGTCAAATACATTATTTATAGTGAAAGAAGTAGTGATGTTTCACCAAAAGGTTCCTGAATTACTCGAGTTAATTTATATTTAGAGTTAATTATCCTTGCAAATAGAAGAATTTAAACAATAATATATATAAATCCAAAGTTCTGCATTCTACAAACACATTTAAAAATTAATTATTTATTTTTAAAGCCGAATTAAACCGAATTTTCCAACGTAAAATGCGCTATTATCGTTAAGGATTTAACATGAAACAGATGAAAAGTTAATGTATAATTTTCTAGAATTTTTACACAATGTAATTTATAGAATTTTATAATTTTCTAGAATTAAATCTTTATTCAATTCTCCTTTTTCTTATTTATGTGTCGAATGGATGTAGAGTTTCAATTTCCGTTCTCACACGTAACATAAATTGTCTTTATGGTGGCCTTACGAATTTCTTATTCCATTTCATCTTGCAATTTTCTAAAATTATTCCATTTAAGAACTCGTTTTATATTTTCGAATCATGGTTTTATAGCGCATAACATTTCCTATTATAAAATAATGTTCTTCTAGAATAGAATAATTATGTTAAACAAGTTGAAATCGTCTTCCAATGTAAAAAACACTAAGAAGACAATTTCCTACTGAATAATTTCCAAATGATGTAAGAAAAATAATGATTTTTCCATCATCCTTTATTCAATCCCTCCATATTATCATGCTTCATAAATATTTTCTTCTATTTTAGGTAGTAGAAGCATGCACAATTTTCCTGAAACTATTCTCATTTATTCTTATTAAATTTCATATTATTTATGCAAATCGAGATGTATCTGCTTAATTTTTTTAATCAAAAATTCTAAAATTGTTTACTAAAATAGAGAATTAATTTTTTAAGCAATTAACCGTACATAAATACAGTAATAGCCTATTCAGGAAGGGACAAAAGGGACTTATTTCTCCTCTTAAGATCTATTAATTAAAATAATTTAAGCATAAATAATGAGATTTGATCGTTAGGGGACCTAAATATGCTTTTGAAATAAAGACTTGTTTGCACGTGAGGCAAACAAGCTGCAAATTAGGGCCACACTTTATGAGTCTATAGCTTAGGGCCTCATATTTTAATATATGTATCAATACTTAGTGGAGGAGAAGTGTTCGTGTTATAGCTTAGGGCCGTAAGTGTAATTCCTGCCCCGAGAGTGATCAATTAGTCACCATGCAACTACATACAAACTGTGTGAAATAGGGACCTGTAGTGATTTTTTGATCATTCCAAGCCTTTCTCATCGAAAATTAATCAATTATTAATAAAAATATGGAATAAACTTTCAAAAATCTGATATAAAAATCCTAAATATCCTTATATATTTATAATTAATCATAGTTTTCAAGATGATTTTATGAAAAATTCCTTGAGATTTCAGACATCTGAGAAATAAGAAATTGCAATTTTATAAATATAAACTTTATTCTTTATAAATTAATTATATTTATTTAACTTTA
>NW_019384660.1:351118-353735 GCF_000671375.1 Centruroides sculpturatus | reverse complement strand
AAATTTTCTTCATTATAACTTAATTATTATTTAAACGAATTAAGAAAATTAAAAATAATAATTAATTTAGTAATTTTATTAATTAACGAATTAATCAAAATATTGAAATTTGATCGTAATTGAATAGCTTGATAGAATTATAAGAAATTTGACTACAAAATGTCTATTAAATTAATCAATAAATACGTTAATTATAGCCTGTATAACATTACGTAAACACATGTACAATATTGCGTTGAATCAAGGTAATTTTATACATAAAAAAAAACAGAAAAAAACATTAAATATATAAATTTTAAAGAATCCAAACACTTCAATTTACAAAAGATCTATTATAGAATACACATCTAACCCAAACTAGCTTATAAGGATACTTCAATAGAGAAAAAAAAATCCTCCATTATAGGAACTATATACAATAATTTACACGCAATTAATTTACAGAACAGAGAAAATATACGATGTAAAAAACCTTGTAAACACTGCCATTATATATTTTCTACACAGCTATAGTGTCACAGTGATTTGTTCCTTATGTAAGTTATCTGACATCTTACTTTAGTGCTTGCTTCAGGCATTATTTTGTGTAGGATTCTAGCTCTACTCTCTGTGTCTAATGGAGTCTGTGTGCCTTTGTGTATGCATGTATACAGTATCTATATATAACAATAGAATAAAATAATGTACGATATTTCAATGTTATTCTGTTTCATTTGGGAGGGAGTAGAGGAGTTTTAATTCAATAAAAAAAAAATTCTGGACTCGTTAACAATGTGATGCTGGAACGTACTTCGCTTCATTAACCCAATCTTTAAGTTAGTTAAAGAATTTTTTCTGTTTTTCTTGTTTAGATTTAAAAAAAATGGCCTATGAATTAAAATTTTTTAATGTAAAATCGTTCTTGAAGGATGTTTATCAGGCAAATTATATTAGAAAATTAAACCAACAAAAAAAAATGTAAGATTGATTATTAAATATATTAATATTTATAAAATATAATAAGCTAAATTGCTTTTTTAAAGATAACTCTAACACATTTTACACAATCCTTCAAATTACATCATTTTAATATCTTTCTGAATGTTAAATGCATTTTGCATATAAATTATTAATAATTTTTCGTTTTTTTTTCGGCATTAGAAATAATTTATAAAGGATCTTTCTCTTCTTTAATCGGTTTTTACTCGAATAAAATTTGCATTTAAATATTAAAAAAACTAATAATAATAATAATAATAAGTTAATGTCTTTCTTTAATGGATTTTTAAACTATATCGAGTATAAAAAATTTTTTAATTTAAAATAAATTTAAAAAAAAAATATGTTATTAATAACTTTATTAAAATTTCAATAAATAATTTGTTAACGTAACAGTAGCAAATCCCTTAGCTTATTCAAAGATTCAATGTAGCATAACCTTCACCATTTCCGCTACGTCACTTAAGATTCTGTGTTCCACTTTCATCACCTCGACTTCCGGCCAAGTGGAAATTAGTGGCTAGCTCAAACACTGTTCTTATTGTTGAACGGTCAAATGCTTTTCTCTGTTCCACGAGTCAGCTGAATAGAGCCAATCTGATAGAAACTGAACAATAGAACTCCTCGGGGATCCATTCAAAGCTGCATTCTAAAACTTATATATAAAATTTTCTATAGGGGTTATATATATATAAAAACCTCTCCTTCTATGATAATCATCTCCCATAAAATGATTATCCTTCTCTTTTGTTCTTAAACGACTGTTGAAAATTCTATGAAGGTAATAAAATTATCCTTCTGGATATTTTAATTAAATTTTTTTTTTTAAATTAAAATTATTATTTACATCATCAAAATTTACAATTTTATCATATTTTGTATATAAAATATTATTTTTATTGGTGATGTGGTCTTCTCTACAAAACACCGCATCAAAAGTTTAATTTGAATTAAATTTCTTTTGCTAATTATAATTAATTATTATCGATATTAAATGTAAAAAATTAATTTTTATATTATTACGAATAATTATTTCATTTTATTAAAGTTATTTACTGTTTAATTATACTTAAGTTAGAGGTATATAATTAATTATTTTATAATAATTGCATTTTTTTTAAGAAAATTGTGCTATTTTAGTAAACAAAATAGCGATTAAATTTTTTATTTTATTTTCTCAATATTCTTTAGCTTTAACCTCTTTAAAGATTACGCTAATTATTAGCGAATTTTTTTATTAATCGAAAGAAAAGAGAGACATAAAATCTTATCAAATTATTCTCTAATTAACTCAACTTTGAACCGATTTTTATTAAAATCGATAAAATTCAATTTTTAATATAATTCATTTTCTCTTAAAATTTCGATTTTTTTTTTCCTACAATTTTATGAATTGAGACTGGAGAATAATTTATTTTTCTGGCATCTACAGTATCACAAGATAAATTCAATGAAAATATAATGAGATCAATTTATTTTATACGTTGTAAAGCTGTTTAAAAACATTATATTTGAAAAATTATGCATTTATTTAATAAATGATTATAATAAACCAATTGAAAAGGAATTACATGGCTTAGTTTCAACATCAGAAAAAGGTTGGATTTTCTTAAATTTTATATATATTTTATTTTACTTT
>NW_019384660.1:335934-349066 GCF_000671375.1 Centruroides sculpturatus | reverse complement strand
ATATATATATATATATAATATTTTTTTCTTTGATCTGTTACATTTTTTTCATCGATAATTTGTCAGGAGTTGTTTCAATCCTTACTTAGTTGTAGGAAATCAATCTACATCTCACTGTGACACTCTAAAAATTAGTCTAACATGATTCATTCCACTCTTGATGCAATTCAGTAGTGATGTTAGCTTCCTGTTAGTGATGGACATCCTGCTAAGAGATCTATAATGATGAGTTTCTCACTTCCTTTAACAACTTTTGCTTTATATAAAATATAACTTCACGTTTGGATAATTTATAAATTTATTAAGTAAATCATTAGAAGTTTGTTTATAAGGCGAATTTTAATAATTAAATTAATATATAGTGAATAAATAAGAAAAATTAAGTGATAATATATATATGTGTGTGTTTATATCTTTAAATGTAATCAACATTCATCTAACTAAACCTCAATTATTATAATTAATAACTTTAGTAATTAATAGGGAAAAGTTATGCTAATAACTTTCAACCATTTCTCTTTATTTAAATATAATTTAAAGTTATAATTATTGTTCTGAATCAAAAATTACGAATATAGTTTTAATTTGTATAATTAATTTAGTGTAAGAGGATTTATCTTTATTATTTACTGTGTAAATTTAAATTTCATTGCAAAATTATATTTTATTAATAATATTTGAATATATTTTCTCAAATTTAATAACTATTAAATTAACATTTAATTAAAATAATCATTTTTTAAAAGAAGAATAAACGATATACAAATTCTTTCAATTATTTTTAATGTTAAAAAAAAAAATGTATTTTAAGTTATAAATGCATTTTAAATTATTTGATTTTTATCATTTATTTATATAAATGAATTTTTTTTTTGTTTTGTTTTTGCAAATAACAGTTTTTCATACGAAATAAAAAAGAAAGAATCATTCGAAATGACTCTCCTGCCGATTGCTACCCCTGTAAATCAATCTTCCCAACAACACTTCGATGCTATGTAATGAAAATGCATTTTTATAAAACGTAAAAAAAATAAGTAGAAATATCGGAAATACTCATTTTTCATATGTAACAGGAAACTATGAAATTCTAAAGGGATCTAAATATATAAATTATTTTACTTAGAGGAAATTTATGTCAAAATTATCAGCAGACAGAAGCTTATCAGTAAAGAGAATTCGTGCTCTTACCTTTTAAATAGTTTATCATTCGATTTTTTCAAGTTTATTTTTATTATATAAAATTATTTGTTCAATTGCCTATAATCCTTTTCAAACTTGTCTCTTTTTCTCCTATTATTTCTTTAAAGTTCTTTCATTAAAACAAACCAAATTCTTTTTTCTCTTTTCTACGATAAAATAGCAAGAAAATTTTAAAAGTAATCTTCTGATCGAAAATATTCCATAATGGAAGAAACTACAAGGAAGAAATTTCGATTTTTTATTTATTTTTTTTCTATTTTTAACCATTTTTTCCGCTTATATATATGTTATTCTTGTCTATGAAATAGTTTATCCTAGCAGAAATTACCAGATTGCATCTTCTCAATAACTTATAAAATTGTTAAATATTGTAGATAAAATTGTTATCAGATAAATACCTCTTAATGGAGAATTTATACAACATCCGAAAATAATGGACTAATTTCCGAAATTATCTGATAACACTTTTAAAAATGGCGGATCATGAAACTTAAAATAGTTTCTGCTTTCGAGTGATAAGATTATTGCTGTAATTTTGATTCAGATTAAGAAATTCCTCATTAATTCTATTAAATAATTTCTATTCTTTAACATAATCCGTTTATAAAAAAAATGAAATAATGGCGAATTCTTAATGTAGGAGGGTGGAAAAAAAACACAGATTTAAATCGAGAAAACTTGAAATAAAATTAAAATCCGATTCTCTATTATAAAACTTTTTTAAAATAATTTTTTTTTTTTTTGTAATTAACGGAGAAGTTTTAAACTTTTAAAAATCGATATTTGTCTGAAGATAATGTAATGCTTTTTTTCCTTATAGTTTAAGTTTCCTACGGAAATTCTTTCTGCTTATTGTTACATGAAATAATGTATAAGTAATCATTTGGCCCCTATGGCTGTTTCAGTTTAGTTATTTTTAAGAAGCCTTAAGCAGAAAAGTGAAGAGCGACCGCTCTGCTTTAAAAATAAAAATAAAAATTGGCTAAAAATTCATCCGAAAAACTAAAAATTCTTTTAAAAAAGTTCTATAAACCAATATAAAATAATGGAAAGATCGAAAAGAAGGATAAACGCTTCGTATTTTATTTTTAACTTTGCCAATATTTATTGTGCTTAAGAATAAATTTTCATAAAAGTTTCAGCATTAAATTTACATCACTCAACCACTCAACAGTAGATACAAGTGCAATTTATACACCAATCCCTTTAGATCTTTATATAAAAATTCGATTATATCCTCATAAACGTTTTTATTTTCGACTTCAGAACTTTTAAAAAAGTTTTAAAAGCGTTTATTCTGCATATTTATCAGGAATTTTTCCTTTATCTCTAGCTAAAACCTAGATATTTCAATCGAAATTACGACTTTAAATCATAAAAAAAGGGGGGACAAAATATTAATTTTTTACGTATGTAAAATAACGTTAGTGATCATAACTTCAAATTTTAAGCATAAACAACGTTATAAATATACTGGCGAATGTATTGTTTGTTCTTTAAGGTCATAAAGAATATTTTTCGCTTTTCAAGAAACTCAATAGGTATTATCCGAGAGCAACTGTGTTGCTGATGTTTGCAGAGACTTATATCGTGTCATATGTGAAGAGACCGTGTTTACATAGGCAAAAATGTACTCTTTGACGACATATAAGGCAGATTTACATCTCAGCCAACTTGTATTGTATCATCTTCACGCTGTTCGACATGTATATTATATATATATATATAGGTTATATACGTGTGTTTATGTATAAAGAAACTCAACCAAGCTTCTACTTTTCCATCGATTTTTACAATTTTATCTCCTCTTATTATTCTAATAATTTTAATTAAATTATTTACTTTATTTTTCCTACTAAAATAGTAAAAAAAAGTTATGTAAAAACTAAAATCGATAGTTAAATAAAGCGAAAAAAATATCATTCTTTAGAATTTTAATGCCTGTAGAAAACATTAAAGGAATAGTAAATTGTCTAACGGCGATAATAATAAATCGTATATATATAATATGAAGTGTTTTGAATGCATCAACTATTCAAAGTTAAGTTGAAAAAAGGAAAGTTTGAAAAAGGAGAAAAATGTTGAAAGGGAATTTACTAGAAATTGTAAACATCAAACATAACTTTTACATCATTTGAAATGCTTTAAAGAGAACGACTGCGGGTGACAATATGTGACTTTTACAGTCAAATTGCCATTTGGCATTTGTTATTATTTCCCTAATCTAATCCTTTCCAACTTCTCTTCCCTTATTTAAAATATTCTGGTGCTAGAATAATAATAATAAAAAAAAAAATCCAATCGTTAAAAAGTAAAAATAGCATATGAACGAACGAATTATTTAAATTTCCTGCTCGATATTAATTAATAAATTGTTTAAATTATAATAGAAAAAGTTAAATCTATTTAATAATTTAATTGAAGAAAATTGTGTAGTAAATTATGTTTAAGTAAGTTTATTTAAAAGTCTTAATTTTAATTATTTTACATTAAAAACTATATTAAATGACGATAAAAAAAATGCTCTTTTCTTATCTACAATTTTTAAAAATATGCCAAAAAATAAATATATTTTTTTTCGAATTTAAAATAAATTACAGTCGGCATCAATCAATTCGACCATTTTGAAAAATAAAACGTTTAAAGATATTTAAATGTCAAAGGTTAAATAGGTCCTATAACGTATTCCTCCCTCGTCTACGTTATTAAATAATCCAAATGATGTTAGAGAAAGCCGAAACAAAGAAAAGTACAAAGTAAACTTTAAGTGGATAGACTAATTACTTCAATATATAAATTTAAATTATTTTTCTCTAGAAAATAATTCAAGATCACTCTTGAGTATAGATAAGCTTCTGTAATTATTATCTTGATTTATAAATCGATAAATTTTCATAAACTACACAATATTTTCGTCACGAACATTATTTTAATTCTACAATAACTTATGGATTAAAAATATTCGTTCGTATGTTAAAATTACAATTCGCTAGAGCAAAATAATTTCTTAATGAACCAAAAATAAACTTTGATTATCTCTCAGATAAAAATATATATATATATATATATATCGATTTTTCTACAGGAATTTCCTATTGTTTGGCTTATAAATTATAGTTTTAGCGCTTACATAAGCCGTTTGTGTGAGGTTCTAACCTCATTTCTTATATAAAAAAAAAAGTAGAGAAACATCAAAATAATGATGCATAAAATTTAAAAATATCAAGCTGCGAGTTTATAAAAATGAAGGGAAAAAAATGAAAATCGAAGTTTCTCCCTTTTTTATGTTTAAAAATAACCCTTTTTATCGGATAGGATGTCATATTTGATGAACCGTTTCGCCAACCATTCACTTCTGCAACACTTCCTAACACATACACATGTAGCTGGATAAAGGTATAATCTATACTTATCTCTAACATAAAATTCGTGTAAAAATTCTTAAAATAATTCGTTTTTTTTACATTTTCAATAAATTAAATCTCTTATTTTATTAATGATTTAACATTATAATGTAAAATTTTATTCCCTCAAGTTCATAATAATAATAATAATAATAATAATAATAGTAGTAGTAGTAGTAGTAATGTTTAAACATTAATCTTAAAGGAAATTTTTATTGGTGAGGAATTTAGTATCATTTTTCTTATATTTTATGAAATTTAACACCATTTAAATTGATATTCTTTAAAGTAATTAAAGCAGAAAGTTGATTAATACAATTAAAAATTCGGTTGATGTTAAAGCTCTTCTACACGTTCACGTTTAAGATGAGAATTAATTAAGAAAATATGTTTAAATGTCGCTCATTTGCATATTTAATTAACGATTAAAAAAACTATTATCTAATTATCCGGCGCAGTTATTGAGCCATAAATGCAATAAACTTTATATTTAAATTGATTGATAAAGATTAAAAACGGAAGATCGAATGTAGAATAAAGAATTGTTCTTATTATAATATGAATATTCGCTTCTTAGTCTATAAAAGATGAGAATAAAAGTGAAATTTTCAGCATAATAAGGATTTTGAAACTTTCTAAAATAAATTTGTATAAGTAGAAATCTTCCACGTCTTCTATAAGAAGTAAAATAAAATCCATTCTAATATTCTACTATTAAGAAGGATTAAAATTTTATTAAGTGTTTGACACTTATATATCTTGTATTTTTATCGAAAAAAAAATTTAAAGAAATTGATTAAAATACTAATTTGTAAATTGGATTAAAATATAATTTAAACAGAAATTCATTTTGAGCAAGACGGTAATTCTTATTTTGTGTGGAATATTTACACAAATCTTCACTGTCCCACATAAATTAATTATTATTCTCCGAAGAAATTTAACCTTACATTTTTCGTCTGTCGATCCATCCAACAAAATCTTTCGACACAACATAAGAAATGCTCTTTAAAAAGTATTTAAATTTTGATTAACCGTTGAAAATTATAGTCTAGAAAGTTTTGAGCTTTATATATTTTATCTGATTACTCAATTAAACATTTTGGAGATTCTTAGAAAGCCTTTTTACTCGAGTTACACAAGAATTTATCAATTTTCAACGTATTTTTCATGTGTATCTATCAATAGGTTTACAATCTATCATCAGTAAAGCCCTCAACCTATCAATCTATCATCACAGAGCTCTCAATCCCAACTGCATCATCAAAAATCTCTCAACTTTTCTATCACAGAGATCTCCGTTATCAGATACATTGGCATTATGTAAATCTATCGATTTCTCAGCAATAATCAGGAATATTTCAAAATTTTCATGAAAAATTTCCAAGTTATCTGCAGAGAAAATTTAATCCAGCATCACTAGGAAAGCATCTACAGCTTCTTAAGATCAATCTATTCTGTATGAAATATTTAACTTATTTACCCAAATAATATTCGATTTGCATTAATTTTCTTTAAATATATTCAAAAATAAAACACGAATAATATATAAAATGTATATATTAAATTACAATTGTATTCATAATTTATTTTTACAGGAGATTTGACGGTGTAGAAACGATTATATTTTTCCAATTGGTTTTGACGTGCAAACATCACGTAGTCCTATATATAAATTAAATTTGGAAGAAGTAAACACGAAATACAATTTAAATATTATAGAATAGAGTGTAAGCTTATGTTTATTCAACAGAAATCAATTTTTAGCATGATGATGCGAAAATAGCAGAATAAGTGTGACAGAATGTCAAAAATGCCACCACGTTACCTATCGAAATACAGACTCAAGCATAAACTATGGTTATTTACTCCTTACAAAAATACAGACGTCAATTTTATATGTTAAATAAATAAATTGAATATATAAGAACTTCAAACAAAACTCTTCTATGGGAAAACTCCATAGTTCCATATATCTCCTACGCGTATTTACTTACGAATAACATTTTTACGCGCATACTTTCCATTACGAATAATACTTTAATACCGTAGAAATCCACGAAACTACATTATTAATACTCAAGAATAATGGGTAGAAGTCTACACTTTCATAAATCTATAGACTTATACACGTACATAATAATTACATATAAAATATTATAAACTTAATTTATTAAATTATTCGATAATAATAAACATAGATAAAGAATTTATAACGTATAAAATATTCATGATAAATAAAAGGTATTTATTATTATAATTCATCGGAATAATACTTTCTTATTTATTTATTTATTTATTTAAATCATTTAAAAATGAATAATATTCCGATTGTATTTTTATTTTATTTAATAAATTTTTAAGTCATTTGAATTTAAAATGATATTTGTAATGTTATTTTCGAATCTTTTAAAAATTAAGACGGTATGGAGAAGAATATAAAACTGCATTGTCAGCGATATTTCTTCAATAACTGGAACAGTTTCTGCCTAATCTATTTTCTCTATGTACTGAGAAGAGCTTAGGATTTTTTTTTCTTATAATTTCCTTCTTAATCTAGAGGAATTTTGAAAAGAAATTTCTCATTTCCTGCACCTAGATGAAGACATACTCGTCAAAGCAATCTCCAATAGCTTTGCTTGGTTGAAGTTATTCCAATTTATTCAATCAAACGATTTTATGTGGTTTTTTTCCCTTCTCCACTTAAATCTTAAAAAAAAAAATACGGAGAAAAATTACAAAATTACTTGTATAAAAAATGTATTTTGTACAGTTTAAATCTGTTGCCTAATTTTTATTAAATGTATTTAAATTACAGTCATTATCTAGAAAAATTTAATTGTCACCTTTACGTTTTTCGTGTATAAAACAATTTTATTTTTCCACTTGTAATTAAGATTTTTTTTTATAATTTAAATCGACGAAAAAAAAATCTTTTAAAAATGTTTAAATTTAATCAAAATCGCTTATAATACTTTATATAAAATCCAAATGAAGGCTTTTAAATTTAGGTAAATTAAATTTGGCATATTTTTCTTGAAATTTATAAAATATTTAATTAGTTAGAAGAGTCATTCTGAGCATTCTATAACATATTATATACTCGTAGATTTATAGAAAAAGTTTTAATTATAATCGAGTAGTTCAAAGGGAGTTTAATTAGAACTTTGTAGTTTGTGGATTAATTAGAAAGTGCAGTGTATGGTGCGGATGTCCGGGAGCGAATGGTATTTGATACACTTAGATAGGATGAACTCAACTTTTACACGTTTCCATTAACTTATACAAGCATAAAGAAGGCGATAAAAATATTTTATTATTGAAAAAAATCGATTGGGTTAATGACTATATTTTTATTATTTCATTTTATATAAAAATTTTTATCAAAGTGTTAAAAAGGAAAAATTAATCGCAGCATCTTCCAATGTTACTTTATGTTTTTTTATTTGAGAAATCTTTCGAATTGTCGTTATAAATTCGAGAATAAATTTTTATTAATTAATAAAAAAGAAGTCATTTTGCTATATTCATTAAAGTATAATTATCTTGCTCATTACAGTTCTTATTAATTATCTGTTTCTACAAATAAGTTTCAAAAGTCAGGTTTTAATTATCGAGTGGGTAATTTTTTTTTCTTATACACAAACAAAATTAATGATAAGTTTTCTTTTATATTCTTTTTTTAAAACACGTTTTTATCTATTGATTTTTCGAGTAGCTCCTAACAAATTTAAGTAAAAATTACTTAAAATATAAATTTTTTAAAGAGAATTTCTCGTTAATTCGATAATATAAACGCGATAAAAATCATTTTAAAATATCATTTTTAACGTTAGAAAGGATAGGAAGAAGCGATGTAACATATTTAATTCGGATTTTTAGCGTAGACGGACGGTTAGGAAGAGCACGCACTCGATTTAATGAGTATATAAAATGTGAAATATAATAGGTTTGGCAAAAATGTACAGACGAAACGACAAGGTAATCAGGGAGTAACACCGTCTGGACGTCCTAACAACCCCATAAAATGCAGAAACATAGAATTATAATAACATTCCGCTTTCATGCATACTTATTTCTATTCTTGTTGTCATAGTAACTCCTAATTTATCTGCAGCACGTGCAAAATCATCTTGTTTATCCGGGCGATAATAGTTAGATGCCGAATTCCCTGGAGGTCGACAATCTCCCCACGGACATACGCAATTGCTTCCTACTGATTCCACATCCTTTTTCCAACGTGGGAAACACAATGTAAGTCAATTATCACAAATTATCGTCAAGGGTTCATTACTATACAAAACGTTGCTCCGGTTCAAGCTTGTATTCAAATAAATCTTTAGAGAAATTCATGGATTAGTATTTTCTACTCTATAACATCCCCCCCCTTTTTTTTCTTGAATCTGTTAAAATAACAGATTAGAGAACGTTTTTATAAAACGAAGGATTTAAAAATCTATAACTTAACACTGTTGTAGTCTTTATATTTCTCTATAATCTTCAACGGAATGGCTTGTTGAAAACGTGACATTTAGAAGGATTTATCTTTGTGGAAACACCTTCAAATTGAAGTTTAGAAAAACTTTTCTTATTTTTTTAAAAGAAAATCTTAAAGAATTTTAATATTAAATTGCATTAAATACGCGAATTATCAATTTGTAAATGTGGTGTAACCATTACGAATACTGCGCTGTAGCCAGTGTGTGATTATCATGTTATTTAAGAAGGATTAAGATCAAAATACATTTCAGTCGCTTGTCGAATATTCAGATAATAAAAATAGTCTATGAAATTCTCTATTTTTGTACAAAACTGTACAAATCTAAGAGAAGAATATCGATTTTTGAGTGCAGCCACCTTTAAATAAAAAAAGAAAAGAAAAACATCGACCAATCTTCTTCGATGTTTAGTAATTCTGCCAAATGATGATAAAACAGAAATTTAATTCATTTATGACAAGAATAAGCTAGTAGATGATTTAAAAAATTAAATTAAATTAAATAATCTGATTATTCGTTTTAAATATTTCATCGATTACAGCTGATAAATATTTATAGGTAAGTTAATATTCATTTAATAGTTTATCTGATAACACATCCCATCAAGCGAATTATTAAAATGACATCTTCATCATCTACGTCATCATGGAAGATAAGAATAATTAATTAATTTTTAATTAGTAATACAAATTATTGGATGAAATCGTCCGAGCGTATTCCATTCGTTTAAATGGTAATGAATTTCATAAATATGAAAGTATTATCTCTCTCTTACAAGGATTTTTATACCAGATCTTTAATACTGGAACTTGTTAAAGTGATAAGTGTCGTGTTGAACTAAAGCTGATGTGAATCTAGATTCAGTAAATCGAATTAGGATCTGCTAGGTCTGCTGTAGGTGATGACGGAGCTGATATGATTGCTAATTTCTTTAGCAACAATTTGAGATTCATCACAGGCAACAAGGGGATGAGAATGAGGTAAGTGTATTGAAAAAAATGTAAACAACACGAAGATTAACATAAATTATAAGAAAAATAAGTAATTATTATTGAAAATCGGAGTGTTATTGGGCATTATTATTTATTAAAGGAAGAAAAAAAATCCGTTCTGTGATTACAAAGTTACATACTTTATCGCTAAAATCGACAATAAGAACTGATATAGTTGATACTATTATACCTATAAGCTAAACAAGCTGTAACTTAGGGCCTTGTATAATGTATCTATAGCTTAAGGCCTCACATTTTTGTATATATCATTATAAGGTTTGTTGTGTTACAGCTTAAGGCCATAACAAGTGTAAGTCTAGCCTTGATTACGCTATTATTTCGTATATTAGAAGAAAGAAATTATAAGTTTTTACGTTAAAAAAAATAGTAAATTCGACTTATGAAAACACGGGTTATAAATCAATTGACGGAACACGAGATAAAAATTAATTAAATATATATTTGGAGTAGTTGATACTTGTATATCACCGAGGAAGTAAAATGATAAAGAAGAATAATAAATTCATTGAAAACTTGTAAACAGAATCTTAAGAACAACGAACAAATTAGCAGGAATTCATATTTATATAGGCCTATATTGGATTCGTCAATTTATAAAAAAAGAGAGGTTGCTTATGGTTAAAAAGCAGATCCTGACCATGGGCATCCTAATATTGTAAAGCATTACGAGAAAAACCGATTAAATGTACTATAAAGTAAATCCCAAGGCAATTCCTGACACTATACTGTAAAATTGTTTGATTCTAATCTACTTTGGAAAGAGAATATAAAAAAAGAAAAGAACTATCCCCAATTTAATTTATAGCAAATAAGTAGCACAAAACACATTATTATTTACATATAGAAATATTTAAGATCACTAATGTGACACTTGTGATAAACGCGGAACCGAAAGAACAACAAAATCTTTCAAAAACAACGAGTTTCAGCTGCATGAAACATGGAGGAAAACGCGCGGATGTAGCAACATATGTCAATACTACGTGGCTGATAGAATCATGACGCAACATGACAGTGCAGCCAAACTTTAATTTTTTTTACACTATTTTATGTCCGGCCTTAACTTGGTGCCCGGAATTGCCCCAGACACACTATAAATTTTGGACATTGGCAACAATACATTTTATGCCACTTTAAACACGAATTTCAAATTAATACGTTTAAAACGCTGACATTATTATATGAATTTTACCTTTTAATATTTGTACATAATACTTTAAANGAACAAATTAGCAGGAATTCATATTTATATAGGCCTACATAAAAAAAAAATTATATATAGATATAAGAAAGTTAATATAAGAAATGACGTTTATTATAGATTCATTAAAGAGGATTATCGGAAAACTAGAATCTATATCATTAAAAAAGAAAGAACTAGTAATGAGAGAGCTGACACGAATCCTAGATTTAAAGGATATTGCTGCGTGATGTAGAAGGAATGGGTTCTATAACATAACAGATAAAGTGAGAAACTGATATGTATTCTAGATTCCAGAAAATGCTGTTATAGATAAGAATAACTGGAGTTAGAAATATATAAGTGGAAAGTTGGATTTCTAAGTGGAACCGATATGTAAATTTAGCGTGGATAAACAGAGCTAATAAATGTTCTAGACCTAAACCCGTACAAGGCTATTAAAATTGTGGTATAAAAAAAAAATTATGTTTAAAGCACATTTTGCGGAAAGTAATCCTGTAAGATCAATATTGACAAATGTTGAATAAAAGAAAAATTTCTGAAAAAAAAAAAAATTGTATTCTAAATTATACAAGCTTTGTTTATGCAGTATATAGCTGCCGAGTATCGAATGTAATCCATTATATAAAACGGTCATTTTAGTAAGAAATTCATTCTTAAAATCTCTCCAAATAAATAAATTTAAGTTCTAAAGATTAAATAATAATAATACTAATAGCGTAATTGTAATTTTAAATGAAAACATTATTTATTTGAACTTTTTTTTTCCATAAGATACATAGAGTTAACTAATCGTACACAAGAATACAAACTTCATTAAACATTGAACGTTTCGAATGGTTTCTTTAAAAAAAAAAGAAAAGAAAATATCTTTCTAAATAAAAATTTAAATAATTAATTATTTTATTGATTTTAATCGGTAAATAAAATTATATTTAACTAACTAAAAACATAAATGAAATAAATTAATAAATCACTCATTCTTGATTTACGAATTCAAAGAAATTCCACCTCTTTTCAATCGCACTTTTATATTATTTATATATAGATATATATATTTTGTAAAATCTATTCTGTACAAATCCCTTTTTTTCACACGATATTTTTGTACATTATTTTAAATTCTCATTGTAAATAATAAAGTAAAAATTGTCTTTTTTTTTCAATTCTGAAACTCCCATTCGGACTATATATATATATATATTATATTATATTTTTTTTTATTTTTAGCTGTTTCTGCCCTGCTGGCACGGCATTAAGAGGGCTCTTTTTACTTTACTCATCATGGGTTCGGCCAGATCATAAGCTGACATATCCGGAACTGAATACCCATAATTCCTGGGGTTTCCTACCGCCCGGGTTCGATTTCGTCTTCCCAGAATGGTAGAATGACGTCTTAACCGCCTCGGTTATTCAGATCAAAATATATTTATTCTAGTCGAAATGTTGGTGAATCTATTATATATTACATAGCAATTGTACACATAAATATTATTATTATTAAAATTTATTCACAAAATTATTACATGCAATTATGTAATGATTTCATATTCATTTACAATATATATGTATCCTAAATGAAAATCAGATACAGTAGAACCTCGATTATCCGACCCAATTGAGAACTGGGGTTGGTCAGATAATTGAAAAGTCGGATAACCGAAAAGTATGAAAAAATCCATTATTAGTGTAGTATATTATTATATCCCATGTAATTAGTATATTAGTATATCGCTATTAACCTATTTTGCGTTGAATTTTCATCGATGTTAAGCCTAACAAAAATTTTTTAAAATAATAATCGTCGCTATTGTA